>NC_134489.1:52937713-53182713 GCF_040206685.1 Ascaphus truei | reverse complement strand
TATAATCGAGGAGGGAACACATTGTTTTTCAACCACAGTAATGGTTGACTCAGGGGCGGCAGGGAATTTCATAGACATAGAATTTGTCAAGAGCCATTCGGTACCCTTTATTGCCAAGGAATTGCCAGAAAGGATGGAAGTCGTTGACGGTTCTCCTTTGAGCTCTTGACCGGTTACCCAGGACACAAGTAATTTAATAGAAATTATGGACCCCAATCCCCATGGAGTAGATTTCATTTAAACATATTCCTTCACCTTTGTTTCCGGTGATTCTGGAAATTCCATGGCTCATGATCCACAACCCACTAATTGACTGGAAGACCAAGATACTAACTTTTCCCTCAGAACATTTCCAGCTAACCTGCCTACCTATGACTCCTACACCAGAGTGTATGGGAATACATAAGATTTCTTCTTCCCAAGAAAGTCTATTGTCAATTCCATACTCAGAGTTTTTGGATGTGTATGACAAGAAGACATTGTTCAGATGACTGCCCCATTGAACTATTACTCTGAAGTATCTGGGAGTCTACCTGTCCACTGCAGAGAACACGGCCCCTGACAACAGTTGAGTGCTTGAGGAATGAGCCTGGGGTCATTGGCAAATCTTGCAAAAATGCATTTCCTTCACGGTAGGCTCTGGTGATCAACCAGCTGGTGGCCAGTCAGTTATGGCACGACTAATAGCCACAAGTCAGGCCCCTGAATTTGGCAGCAAGATCCAGAGGAAGTTGCTGTACTTTCTCTGGCTTGAAAAACAGTGTCGGTGTATCATATTTCTTTTTTTACGTGCCAGACTGCAGACCCTCTTATTCTATTCTATTCAAGGCCTTCTTCTGAAGTTCTTGCAACACCTTTCCCCTTCAACCCTTCCCAGGCATTAAGTCTGAGAACCTCCTTGCCAACCTGCTCTGCAATTAATCAAGCTGTCAATTTATAAGACGAGGATGCAGTGTTTGGAAAGGGAGGTCCCAATGAACATCTTGGCAATGTTCCGGGCACTGGTGCACTCCTTTTCTGGGAAGAGTACACCCATATCGTGTCCACTGGGATGGTGTCAGAGTTTGCCTCCCAGTGTGCATAAGTCGGGGTGCTCTGCTCAGTTTCTCCCACCATGGATTATCTTACTTTTACCTCCTTGATTTAGTGCACAATTAATTTTTTTACAGTGCACCGTAACCTGTTTTATTTCATATATTTGTTTTTACGTTTTTTCTTTTGCTCATTGCTTCCTCAACACCATTGAGCATATTTGTTCCTCCTTTCGGCCGGCTTTGCATAAAACTGGTTAAAATAGGCTTGATGCATTTACAGTGGGTGCAACCATATTACTACTCCTACTGCTGGTACAAGAAAAAACAACGGGTACATCTACTGCTGCTCTTGCTGTTCTACCTGCACTGCTAACTGAGCCTGTTAAAAAATCCCTCTTCAGCCCCTTCCTTCATCTGCCACCACTCTCCATAACAGAAATAAAAATGAAACAACCCTCCACCCCCCAAAAAAATTCTCTCTCTATCGTGTGCTGTCCAACTCCATGAACGTCACCTCCTGTGTTTGCCTGTCCCTACTCCCCAAGGTCCCTACCTGACTACCTACCCACACACTAACCTAGCCACTAGCTCACACTTTGCTCCCTTCCCTCACAATCACAATGTGAACTACAACATCAGTGAGAGAGTGGGAGGGGTTTAGCATATGCATGCAAGAATCAAATCTTGTAACATTCGCAAATGAATTTAATATAAACATTCGTGGGTAGACTTTATAACATTTGAAGAAAGGAAGGGTGAAGGGAAAATGCAGGTTGATTCAGGAGAATTCGCCCAAATATGTTACTGTTCAAACCACCTACGATTATCTATCTACTGATCAAATTTTGGTCAAAACACTGCAAAGAAATCGTGGCTCTAATTTTGACATATTCACCCATCTCTTGTAGAGTGGCACATGGGACAGTAACTATTCTATTTATCTAGGTCAAAACATTGCAGGAATTAAAAGGAATAAATATAGATGTTGTATTTATGCAACATCCATTTGCGGTTTGTTATTAACGAAAACATACTACTGTAGATGTTCATTCAGTTTTTAAGAGCTGTGAGAGATTCTCCTGTATTGGATTTACCTCTTCTGTGGTTTTGCAAGGGGCTAGATTAAAAACATTTTTCTTAGTAATTGGGAGTTCCCAATATAATAAAGTCAATGTAGTCAATGTTTATTGTCTTCTTAATTGAAGATAAAAGGAAGCTACTGTCAATAAATGCCCCTTTAGAGTGTAATTTTTGGGGGCCAGGGCCCTCCAGTCCTTATTTACTCTACCAGTGTAATGGTAATGTATTTTTGTATTGTCTTTTACACCTCCATTGTACTACTCTGGTTTTTTTTTATTCCCTTCTTGAAGAAATGTTATATCTACTGTAAGTTCAATCATAGCAGGTAACTATCAAATTATTTTTGAAACATACCAAAGTAAAAAAAAAACAATGACAAATTGTCTTAATAACTTGCAACAAAAAACTGAACTATATGTACTGTATATCTCCCTATGGAGAGAATGTGGTAATTGCTTTGTGTTTGTATCTTTACATTTGCTAGTAGATTATAACATATTAACATAGTATATTTCTTTGAAATAAGACATATGTCCATCGAGTTCAACCTTTTTTAAATTCTAGCTGGGCAAGATATTCATCCTCTATTTATAGTTCAATTGATCCTCTCTGACTCAGGTAATGGCAATCAGATTTCTCTCTAGATCAAAGCTCTTTAAAAGTATTTGACATACAGTATTACTACAGTATATATCTTTTTGCTCCAAAATGATATCTACACTTTTCTTAAAGATATCTGCCCTCACAGTTTCCATGGGTAGCAACTGAATTCCACATTTTCAATGCCCTTACTGTGAAGAACAATTTCCTTAAGTGCTGTGAAAATTACCTTTTCTCTAATCTCAATGGATGACACAGTATCATTTTTATTGTCCTTGGAATTAAATGTTCTCTTGAAACTTCCTTGTATTGACAATGGATTGATTTTGTAAATTGTAATCATTACTCTTCTTACACACCTCATTTCTAATGTAAACAGGACTGTGTTATTGTGATATTGTTTTTTTGTACTGTCCCTCAAATTGAAGACATTTGAAACACATACAGTATGTACAAAGTACAGTACTGTTAATAGATTTTAACAATGAAATGTTTCAATTTGGGCTACTTTTTCGGATTCAACCCACATATGTTACATAAAGAGGAAATACATTACTCTCTGATGGGAAACATCTGTAAGATAAAGTACCTTTGATTGTTTCTTTCCATTTGTTTGCAAATGACATCTGCTTTTTTTTTTTAATGTATAATGATCCCACGTGTCTATTGAATGGATGTTTCCTCTTCAAAGCTCAACATATGACATACATTTGCAGGCCATCTTATTAACAAAGTGTCAAGGATAATAGCTGGATAGCAGCAAGAGTGCATTTTCAATTTATTTCCAACTATGGCAGATGGATAGCATAAATTGAGCAGCACTATATACTGTATACAACAGTTAATCATCATAGAGCCCTTCGCTGCATGTTCGACATTCCATTAAAAATGCTATTTAGTAACGCTATTGCATGAAGAAATTAAAAAAAATAGTTCTTAAATTGTAAGCTCTACGGGGCAGGGATTTCCTTTCCTATTGTCTAATTTTGCAGCACTTATTGTATTATTATAATTCCCTGTACTGTATTCTTTGTGAAGTGCTGAGTACACTTTTGGCGCTATATAAATAAAGACATACAAAACAATAATGATTGAGATCTCACAAGTGTGATTTGTTTGATAAAACAGAACTGTAAACTACCATTGAGTGTGACTAAAACAGACAAGGGACATGCCTTAGGGCAAGGCGCTTGCCTTGGGCCCCGTGCCTTCAGGGAGTCCCGCTCTCCATCCTCTCCCTCCTCCTGTTGGTGCCAGGATCACAATTTCACCCAAAAAAAGAGGGGGGAGCTGGGGAGTCCCTGAACTGGCACAGAATCACACCGCTGCTCACCCCAAGATAGGGTTGATGGCGGAAAGGTGGGTGTAAGGGAACTCTGATACTGGCTTTTGACAGCTTTTAATTGCACTAAATCACAAAGCATATACGTCATTTATTTAACCCTTTCAGAGCATTTTCACATATCTCACAAAGTTTAGTACACAGGACATTAAGAAATTACATATATTCAATGTAGGTACCTGCTTAACAGAGTCTACCTTGACGAGGTTGGCAGGCTTGAATCATGTTTTCACTAAACTTCGATAAGTGACACAGTATAGCACTATAAATGCCATCATAGTGCGATATTGCCTGTGTAGCTATTCACAAAGCTCCGATAACAGGGCAGTATTGAACTAAAACAGCTATTTATAGTACTATAACACTCTGGCTAAAACAAGCAATACGATAAGCCAAAAAATGCCCCAAATCGGAAAAAAAATTGCCACAAACTGCTATTCACTAAACTGTGATGTGCCCATAGTACTATAAAAACCTGCAATATTTATTGCAAGATGCATAAAAAGAGTTTCTTTTGTATGTAGGCCATCCTGGTCCTCATCACCATCCTCTTTGTCCTCCGTGGGCAGCAACATTACAATAAAAACCAAGCAATGCATCTTTAGGCAAACGTTTTTTTTTATTTCATTGTTACAATATGTATTGTATTTTTTTTTTTTTTTTGCTCGCTCATTGACTGCCAATATGCTTTTCAATGCCCGTTTCAGGGTATAGATATGCCCAGTGACAAGCAATGCCTTTCCCCCAAATGCTTGTTTTTATTTCATTGTTATGTATTGTATTTTTGGTGCTTGTTTTTTTTTAGGTTATATGGGCATTGTGTACCACTGTGCCAATCAATTGGTTTATTGCATTTTTTTCTCTTATTGAAATGTAAATGTATTTTATTTCGTGCTTGTTTTTTTATTTGTAGCTTGCCCATTCATTGTCATAGTGGCAAACCATGCTCATGTTATGGACATGGTTTACCACTATGCCAATCAATTTGTTTATTGTCAAGTGCTTGTTTTATTTCAATGTAATGTCTTTTTTATTTTGTAGAACAAACGAGAGATGAATCCGCTCTATCCACAGTGACCAGAGGTCAAACTGACAGACAGGTGCACTAGGGAAAACACTAGATACACAAAGAGGAGAACACCGTTGGAGCATAGACGCTTCCAAAATGGATAAGGACCTGTTGTGTGCACTCAATGTCTGTGTGTGGGAAAGTAACTTGACATAAAGACAAACACATAATGAGCAGAAAGACAGATAGAAATCAGCAGTACTGGTCCTGTGTGTGAGTGAGTAAATTAAAATCCATTTAATTGATATACATTTAGATAATGGGGACCAGTCTGTAAGTGAGGACGCGAGAACAATCAAAAATATTATTAAACCAAGCATGATGTGCTATTATCCTATAGAGGCATACAGTGACCACCATACAGTGACTGGGGGATAAATGCCAAATAGATGCCTCTTTGGAATTGTCCCGCTAGCATGTGTGGCTAGGAGTACAGTGACCCAAGATGGCAGACAGCAGCCAAAAAGGTGATGTGTATAGGCACAAATAAGTCAGATGAATGATGCAGAGGCCAAGGAAAAGGTGGTGGGCTGACAGCTAAATGCAGTGGCATCAACCAATGTCTTGTCCTATAGCAAACTAATAAACACTACTAATGAATAGTAGCTGTGTGATTATGCCAGCTATTCCCTGAGAGAACAAGCCCCTGCAGACAAGGGGGAGGGTATTAGGCAAATGAGTCAATATAAATGACTCAATATACACCCTGCATGATAACTAGTCCTCGAAAACATATCCCTACAATATGGGGGAGGGAATGAGTAACAGGTCCCTGTATGCTTGTCTATGCTAACCCTGTGGAGGTATCACATACTGAGATTAGCCTGTTGGTCAATAATAATACATTCCCACATACTCTATCCCTCGATAACATACCCCTACACACACAGGGGGGGGAAGGGGATGGGAAGTAGAGATAGAAAGCAGGAGAGATGGCCCTATACACTTATCTGTGCTGTCCCTGCGGGAGAGTGATCCATTCGAGCAGTGTGTATGCCTCTATTGGATAATAGCACATTGTGCTTGGTTTAATAATATTTGTAATTGTTCTCACTACCTCACTGACAGTCAGGTCCCCATTATCTTAATGCATATCAATTAAATGTATTTTAATTTACTCACTATACCTCACAAACAGGACCAGCACTGCTGATTTCTATCTGTCTATCTACTCATTATCTATGTGATTGTCTATATGTCAAGTTACTTTCCCACACACAGACATTGAGTGCACGCAACAGGGCCTTACCAGTTTTGGAAGCGTCTATGCTCCAACGGTGTTCTCCTCTCTGTGTTTTTTTTGTGCTTGTTATTTTTTAGCTTGCCCATTCATTGTCAGTGTGTCAATCCATTGCCATACTAGGGCATGTTTTGCCACTGTGCCAATCAATGGGCAGTTGGGGTGGAGGGTGGGGGTAGCTGCCCAGGGAAGGGTGGTTAAGCCTCCCGAGTGGGTAGCAGGGGAGAGAGGTTAACCCCTTAATTACTATAGCGGTTACTAACCGCTAAGGTGATTAAGGGATTAGTGGCAATTATTTTGTTTTTTATTGTAATGTTGCAGCCCACGGAGGGCGGACAGGACGGGGAGAAAAAAGAGGATGGAATTCATCCTGGCAGGAGTAAGTAGAACTTTAATTTACTTTTTGCTGGATGGTTTTATTTTTAAAGGGCAAATGCACTATTATCCATATCTAAATAATAGTAATTTTGCCCATTACTGTACTGTATGTGTTGAGGGGAGGGGAGGTGTGTTTTTGGGGGTATAGGTGGTGGGTTGTTTATTGGTAGGTAGTAGGTATTTTAATGTTTATTGAGGGTAGAGAGGGTGGGTGAAGGCGGTACCTGGTCCAGTGTGGGTGGTGCGGCCTATCGGGTGGGTAGAGGTTACCACCACTATGGTAATGAAGGGGTTAACCTTCCTGGAAGCAACCTTCCTGGAAGGCCTAACCACATACCCTGGGCAAAGTACCCCCTTCACACACCCTCTCTAACCCCCCTTAAACCAGCTATTGTGCCTTAACCCCTTCATTGCCTTAGCAGCTAGCTGCTACGGTAATGAAGATGCTTTAATGTGAATCTCAATAATAGTGTACAGAAGCAGGAGGCCCCCTGAGCTGAACCACATTAATTTCACCCTCGGGACCCTCTGCTTCTCGAGTTACAAGCCCCAGTATGGGGTGCCAATATCCCCCTGCAGTATTTAAATCCCTAGTCACATAATCGGGAGATTTAAATGCACAGGGGATACCAGCACCACATACCGGGGCCTGTAACTCGGGAATCAGGGCGTCCCCGAGGCTAAAGTCAATGCTGTTCAGGTAATGAGACCCCCTGCTTCCTACACTATTATTAAAAATAACATTAATGCTGCATGATTGCCTGTAAGAGACTCTCAGTGCAGCTCTTCCAGGCTGCAGCTTAAATAAACAGTTTCAGTGCAATAAGACTTAGAAAAAAAAAAAACAAGTAGTGCGATCTTGCCTTTTTTGACCGCACTTTTAAAAAATTATGTTTTTTCTTTGTGAATACCATTTTGGCACGTGTTTTATAGTGCTGTAAAACAATGCAAAGTCACTTGGCAATGCACTGAATTCATCGAAGTTTCATGAATAAGTCCCTTAGGTTCTAAATGTAAACATGTCACTAGTATATTTTAGCCCAATTTGGTAGGAGCGCAGGATCTGTTCCTTTGTTTACATATATGTAAGGCCAATACGCTCACTAGCAGCACACTTCTAAAGGGAGGAGCGCAATAAAATGTGCAGACTCCCTGATATTGTGTTGATTGTGCATGATTTGGGGCTGGTAACTGGCATAACTGGTCAGACAGACAACTAGGGCCTTTGCAGTCTAAAAAGAACAGAAAAAAGTTTCCCCACTGAATGCACTCACTGTATGAAATATGTAAAGGTGATTTTAGTAAAACCCTTTTAATTCAATTTAAAAAATATTGTAAACAGGGACTTGGTGTATAAATCCGTGACCAATCCCTTGAACCTCTCACTGCCGTATAAGCTACTAATAGTATATATGGTGCTCAATCGGACATTAGCTCATTTAATCTCATTTACTGTCCCTGTTGTATCAAACTAGGGCTACTGTCAATACTGCGTGATCGCATATAATGGTATACAGCTCAGTTAACTGAATTTCTACTACGTCAGTGTAGAGTAGAAGATAGTTTTTAATAAAACACTAAGTAGGAGGGACAAGTGCCCCTACTTTTGTGCACAAAATCACTGCAAAGTGAGTGATCTTAATTAATTGGCAGTGTAAATTAAATGGCTAAGTATGGATACACAAAAAAAGGAAAAAAACCTTCTTGTTTAAAACATATATATCCGCGGAGCACATATCAGTGACGTGGCCACAATTATGCCATATGAAGTTTATACAGTAATGTACTAATCTACCCTACTAAGCATGTGTCAGCAAGGGGGTAGGAGTGGAGGATATATCCTTATATATATTGTAAGGATTATATTAGTGTCAATATTTTCTACTCTTATACACTCTGCTATGACTAGTATACACTCATTACTGCATTCAGAGGCACACTCTAAAAATGTATTTTTGCCTCGAGCCACGTTTCCCAGATCGTATTCAGTTATAGCCTCTGATAATATAAATAGCAGTATAGTTGTAGCTTAAAGTATCCTGCAAACCCCACAGCCAGCATTCAAACTTATGTATCTAATATTCACATAAATAGCGAGTTGTGCAAAGTATACGTGGCTATATTTTACTAGTATACACAAGTAACTGGTCGTGGCTATGCAGCCGTTGATATTTGAAACTTAGCTACCATTAAGTGAACATACATATCTCAATCACATGTATCATTTTTTGCGGAGGTGAAGACTTCTTATATTTAAGTCAACACAAAGTAGCACTACAGGACTGCTGCTAGTAACAGAACTACTGTTATTGTGCCAAAGTTTGTGGCCATACAAGTGAAGCTATACTCATCTGTAGCTATTTCCAGCATGTGTTTGCTCCATCGCAGTGTTTAACCAACAGTCTCCCGCAGGTACTTCCGCATGGTGACGTCACTCCGTCAAAAGCACCTGACATACGTTTCACGCTTTGTAGCGCTTTTTCAAAGGTGAGTCTAATGAGTCCATATAGGGTATTTATAAGGGGGTGGTAGTCATGGTAACTACAGTGCAATTAACCCATGCTGATTACACTCTTGTCCACAGTCATGTACACATACAGATAGTGGAGGAGGGAAAAGGAAATAACAAAAACAGAGCGATATTTAGCCACAATAAAATCGGACATATTCATGCTAAATATAGCAGAGTCCGTGTAATCCCTAGAGATCAGTGTATATGCATGTGGCCAAAATATGAAGGCGCCAAGAGGCCATTGGTATATACTGTTAAAGACAGACTGTCAGTACATAAAGAGACTGAAAGAGTCTTTAATATCTGTTTGGTCAGAGCGAGGGGTACTTGATGGAAATTGGAGCAGTTAAATAAACAGAGCCCAGAGTACCTTGTGATAGAGAAATGCCCATAAGCTATGGCAGATATTACAGCATCTAATTGAAGGGAGAGAACAGAAACCCTTCATTGAGGCCCTGTGGGGACAATGTCCCAAGTTCTAAATTCCAAAAATGGGCAAATTTTTTTTTCGAATTTGAATCTGATTGGTCAGTTCCTTTCAGCCGTGGAATTCCATAAATCAATCTCAAAAAGTGAAATTCGACATTATTTTTCTATCACTGCAAATGTGTGTGGAGGAGGAAGAAGATTATTTAGGCAGTGATGCCTGTGCTAAAAATGAGCAATACCTGAGATATCCTGGGAGACTATGCAAAGTATATTTAAATGAGTCACATCCCAATGTGGTTTATAATAACTATCCTGAGTTGACAAGCAATAGACTGGAGACTTTAATTGAACTTACAGTAAGGGCTATGAGTTACTGAGGCCAGGTGAGATTAAATAAAACACGTGTTTTCAGAAACATTCAAGTAAAAACAAGATTAAGCACAGGAAATAAATCAGATGCAGAGAGAAAGTAATATAACAAAATGGCCTGGTGACTTGATTTAGTCATTCTAATCTTACAGATGATAGACAGTGGGACATGTTTACTAAACAGTGTTCTGTCATAAAGCACCTTCGGTGCTGGAATACATTACAGCTTATTCAAATAAATGGACTGTACGCTGGCTTCCCACGCCAGAAGGTGTCTCATGGCAATGACTGCTTATTAGATATGGTTCTCTAGCCCAGAAAAGGGTAAATGGCTTTGAACAGGTAGAGCTCAAACGTTTGCTGTCATAGGGGTGCTGGCCATCGGTTGGTTTAGCTTACACTGCTAGAGCTGATACCCAGAGTGGCAGAGGTTGTGAATTCTAATTCTGCTGGGCCTGACATCAGTCCAGTCATTAAGGGCCTTATTCAGAAAGCCTCGATAAGGCCCTTATCGAGCACTTATCGACCAAAATGGCTACTCGTATTCAGATAGCCTCGATAAGTGCTCGATAACGGCCTGTATCGACTCAAAATTTTATCTCCATTCGAAATTCGCTGACTGAGCAGCGATCAGCCCCTTATCGACCATTTTCGGATGGTTGATAAACTCGCGCGATTCAGAGACCCGCGAGTCTGGTGTCGCGGCCTATCGCAGCCGATCGCAGCCCTAAAAAACGATTTTCTCCCCAAATCCAATTCACCACTAAATTGTTGGTCAATTGGTGGGGAGATGGGTCGATGAGCTGCGATATGTCGGGACTTAGAAAAAATCAGGCCCCTTTCCTGCCTCGGAATGATGCCGGGGTCTCCGGAGCTGATAGCCATTAATAGCAGCTCCGGACCCCCCCGGCATGCAACCGAGGCAGGAAACATGAATGTACAGCAACTTCATTACCTTAGCGGCTAACCGCTAAGGCAATGAAGGGGTTAAACACCCGTGCCAGGCTTACTGTAAGAAACATACAAAACAATACAATACTGTGGCTAGCGGGGGTGGGTGAAGGGGGAATTTGGCCCTTAGTGGCTGTTTAGGCATTGCGGGGGGGTTGCGGGTGGAGTTAACCCCTTCATTACCTTAGCGGTTAATACTGCTAAGGTAATAAAGGGGTTAACCCAACCGCTACCCACCTGCAAGGTCTAAACACCCATCCTTAGGGCTAATACCCCATTCACCCACCCGTCAGCCATAAGCGCCCACCCCAGACTGACTATACCCACCCTATACCCATTGAGTAGTATAGTGGTACATCATACCCATATAATAATAATATGGGCATGATAAGCCTCTATAGCACTCAATGGGCACCCTAATAAAAATACAGTAATACATAAGACACACAATAATAAAAGTCAACTAAACTACCAAAAAACACACTTCACTAAATACAAACAGTAGCCAGCTAATCCAATCAATATAATCAATAGCAACATCAACATTGAATTAATTAAATCATTAACCAATTTAAACAATTAATTTCGAAAGCAACTCAAAATGAATAGTGACACTAACCAATGTAAACAATGAATTAATCCAACATTAATGAATGTAACCATTAAAAGACAAATAAATAAATTAAAACAATCTCTGAAGTATCCATAAAACACATGAGCTAACGTAATATAACATTAAGTACAAGCGAACACCAATCGCAAAGCTTTTATTACATTAACCATAAACAAACAATCACATCCACATCATTAACTGCAATAACAAGCGAGAAATGCCCCCCAAATATTGGCATAATAATGTATTAATCTGTACCCTAAAGAGGTACAGATTAATATATTACCAGTCAATGTGTCTCCCCCAAAAAATAAAAAAACACATCCAAAAAATAAACCTGTAAAAAGAGACATTTACAAACATTGAATATCTTACTTACCATTAGAAGCGGTGGCCCTCCGACTCCCGGGGTAACAGGAAGCTCACATACCTTGAAGGCCTCCAACAGCATCCGATGACATCCGCCATGAAGATCCTGCTCAGGTACCGCAATCTTCTTTTTTATTTCTTTATTCACCGTCTTCTATCTTCATCTGTAACCATTTCTTGTTCTTCTTTATATTCTTTCTTCATCTGTCAATCCAAAAAAACCCATGTTAAATCCCAGCCGATGCTGTCTCTTCGGCTTCTTGGGCTCAAATGAGGCGTCACGGCCTTAAATAGGGCTTGTGACGTCACATTTAGCCTCAAAATTGTTAACAGCCACCTGATTGGCTGTTAAAACCATGTTCCGACTTTATTTTTATTTTTTTTACATGACGTCACTTAAAGGGAATGATGCCAGCCAATCAGAATGGCTGTGCTTCATTTACCTTTAACATGATGTCGGTAAATCCAAGATGGCCGCTGTGTCACAAGGTATTTCAGCCAATCAGATCGTGGGAACCAATTCCACACGCTGTTAACCTTTTTGAGGCTAAATGTGATGTCACAAGCCCTATTTAAGGCCGTGACGCCTCATTTGAGCCCAAGAAGCCGACGAGACAGCATCGGCTGGGATTTAACATGGGGTTTTTTGGATTGACAGATGAAGAAAGAAGATAAAGAAGAACAAGAAATGGTTACAGATGAAGATAGAAGACGGTGAGTAAAGAAAGAAAAAAGAAGATTGCGGTACCTGAGCAGGATCTTCATGGCGGATGTCATCGGATGCTGTTGGAGGCCTTCAAGGTACGTGAGCTTCCTGTTACCCCGGGAGTCGGAGGGCCACCGCTTCTAATGGTAAGTAAGATATTCAATGTTAGTAAATGTCTCTTTTTACAGGTTTATTTTTTGGATGTGTTTTTTTATTTTTTGGGGGAGGCACATTGACTGGTAATATATTAATCTGTACCTCTTTAGGGTACAGATTAATACATTATTATGCCAATATTTGGGGGGCATTTCTCGCTTGTTATTGCAGTTAATGATGTGGATGTGATTGTTTGTTTATGGTTAATGTAATAAAAGCTTTGCGATTGGTGTTCGCTTGTACTTAATGTTATATTATGTTAGCTCATGTGTTTTATGGATACTTCAGAGATTGTTTTAATTTATTTATTTGTCTTTTAATGGTTACATTCATTAATGTTGGATTAATTCATTGTTTACATTGGTTAGTGTCACTATTCATTTTGAGTTGCTTTCGAAATTAATTGTTTAAATTGGTTAATGGTTTAATTAATTCAATGTTGATGTTGCTATTGATTATATTGATTGGATTAGCTGGCTACTGTTTGTATTTAGTGAAGTGTGTTTTTTGGTAGTTTAGTAGGCTTTTATTATTGTGTGTCTTATGTATTACTGTATTTTTATTAGGGTGCCCATTGAGTGCTATAGAGGCTTATCATGCCCATATTATTATTATATGGGTATGATGTACCACTATACTACTCAATGGGTATAGGGTGGGTATAGTCAGTCCGGGGTGGGTGCTTAGGTCTCCCGTGTCAGGGTGGGTTAACCCCTTAATGACTATAGCGGTTAGGAACCGCTAAGGTGATTAAGGGGTTAGGGGCAATTAGAATGTATTTATTTTGTATATATGCTTTCTGGCAACGGAGGACAGAGGGACCTGCTGTTGTGGTAAGTATAACGTTATTTTATTTTTTTATATATGTATACTACTGCACTGTTTAATAATGGGCAAATAATCTATTATCCATATCTGGATAATAGTTATTTTGCCCATTACTGTACTATATGGGTTTGGGCGGATTGATGTGTTTTTAAATATTTATTTAAATATATATTTCTTTAATAGTGTAGAGGTGCAGGGGGTCTCCGGAACTGAACCTCGTTGGTTTTATGTCCGGGGACCCCCTGCTTCCCGAGATACAGGCCTCTTTATGGGGTGCCGGTATCCCTCTGCATTGAAATGTCCCGCGTCACGTGACATAAAAGTGCCTGTATCTCGGGAAGCAGGGGGTCCCCGGACATAAAACCAACGTGGTTCAGCTCCGGAGACCCGCTGCACCTCTACACTATTAAAGAAATATATATTTAAATAAATATTTTTCGAGCGACATTTCAGCTGGGACAGGCGGCTCTTTCAGAGCTGCTCTCTCTGCAGCAGAAATGAATCGCTGGTTTAGGCATTTTCAGAGGGTTGATGCTCTCGCTGGCAGCAACTCGCCCATTTGGGGCATTTTGCTATCACTGGTAATCGAGCCTTTCTGAATACCGTGATAGCAACGCCCAAAAAACACTCATTTTAAATTCACTGGCGATTTTTTTTATGAACCTTCTCTGAATAAGGCCCTAAGTGCCTTAGACTTGTCAACTCAGTATAGTTCTTATGGATTGTATTTTAGGAAGTTTGGGATGTGACTAATTGAATTATACTTTGCAAAGCAAAGGGTACCTGAAGTGAGGTCTAGAACATTTGGTCATGGGAAACAATCACCTGCGCTTGGCCGCCACTTACCCCACTGCCAGGAAACTCCTCCACCATCTGCTTTGCTGCTAAGGTAAGGTACTAACCTTAACCTGTACCCTAGAAACCATAATGTTAACCCTTAATACAAACACTACTTCTTACCCTACAACCCTTTACCCTAAACCCTTAGCCTAGCCACTGAAACCCCTCAAATTAACCCCCTACCCAAACCACTAAAACCACTACCGTTAACCCCCTACCCTGAAAGTAACCCATACCCTAAAACTAAAACTAACCCCCTACCCTAAAACTTACCTTATCTTCGAAACAGCCAGCGGTGAAGAGGCAGTCGTGGAGGGTCCCCCTGCGACTAAACGTTAGCGGGAAGTTAGTCACGGTGGGATTGCTGCTATCAAATGTCCCATTCCACCTGAAGGGTGCTCCTTTCTCAGCACAAGCAACTCTCCCTAATTTATTTGGCGACAGGTTGAGGGGATATATACTAAATAGGGATATATAGGGGAGACACTACTAAAATGACCCTCCTCTGAGAGTCATTGTTTTTATTATCCAATACGCAGATGGGTTTTGGTGGGAGGTTGGATTTGGTCTAAAAAATCCAGGAAGGTGTTTCGGAGCATCCTGCCCATCTCAATTCATAATTTCTTCTGTGGTATTTTAATAAAAGGTGCTTTAAAAAGTATTTTCTTATTACATTTAAACCAGATTTGTTCACACTTTTTCCCTCCACCAAACACACTGATGTAACATAATGATACAGTAAACAATTTAGTTCAACTACATCTGCCAGAGAAAGCAAAATCAATATCAGCCCTAAAGCTTTATGTACAGTAACAGAATACAAAATGCAATAGGGATTTGTTTAACAAAATAGAGGCAAATGTTTTAACATTGTATGTGCTAACGTATCATTTCTAAATGTCAATGAAAATGCCACTTAAATCAGCGTCACACAAGTTATGTGCTGAGATCAAAATGCCATTAAGCATTAGTAAATAGACTATTTCTGCAACATTATTTGAGACAGTTAATTTATAAAGTTTACTGTATTTATTTATGATTTAATATAGTTTAATTCACATCAATCCCCTGAGATTGTAAATTCAATTCAAAATAACTGGAGTTCGCAGAATATTTTAACAAGGAAGTATGCTTTAAAAGATTAAGGGCCTCATGCAGTAAGCGACGATTATGTGAAATCGGCAAGCTTACCGATTAGTCATGTTATTGGCGATTTTTCCTCTCCGTATGCAGTAAGTGCCGAATACATTCAAAATCAAGCCGAAAACATATCCGCCCACTCTCACGATGATTTGCCGATCACACACAGGTGTATCGGCGTGCGTGGCGGGGTGCTGTTACGTTCGCCAATCAAAAATCTTGCTGAATCAGGCGAACCAAGCATGTATTGGATAGCGCGCCATATTTAAAGGCAACGTGTACTGTTAATCATTCTCTGTGTTGTTGGGAGTGAGAGAGAGAGAGACACACAGAGCTGGGTGATTTAAGATTTGCATATTGACTGAGAGACTTGTTGTGTATTGTGAGAGCTTTGTCCTTTGTTGTTTTGTTTACATCTTTGTCTTGTTTTATATGTGGAAGTGTTTCGTGTGATTGGCTGTACATTTGTTGTCTGTTTTTTGTGAGTGCTGTAAGTATGCCCGCAAAGCGTGGGAAGAGTGATGCTGGTAGGAGTGGGAGTGCTACTCGTGCGAGTACGCATCAGAGTGAACGTACTGTTCAGGGGAGTGATGTTGCTAGGAGTGCGAGTGCTGTTGCTGGGAGTGCGAGTGCTGTTGCTGGGAGTGGGAGTGCTGTTGCTGCGAGTGGTGTTGCTGGGAGTGGGAGTGCTGTTGCTGGGAGTGGGAGTGCTGTTGCTGGGAGTGGGAGTGCTGGTGCTAGGAGTGCGAGTGCTGTTGCTGGGAGTGGGAGTGCTGGTGCTAGGAGTGCGAGTGCTGTTGCTGGGAGTGGGAGTGCTGGTGCTGAGAGTGGGAGTGCTGCTGGTGGCTCAGTTGCTGATGGGGTGTCTGGTGGTGGCGTGCTTGCTGGTGGCCAGCTTTTGGAGTCTCTTCCATTGGAAGAAGGAGAGTCCAGTCAGCACCAGCCAAGCTCTGAGCCTAAACCTGGTCGGAAGAAACGTGTGGAGAAGCCACGTAATCCTCGCTTCAATGACCAGGAAAATACAGCTCTTGTCACTTGGATTCTGGAGCACTATGACAGTATCTATGGACATTTAGTAGGTAAGTGTACCTTGACATTTATTCTTCAAATACATGTGATCCTAGGTCATCTGAGTTTTGTTCATATGCAAATATGGGTACAGAATATCTTTCTATGTTAATTAGTCTGGAAACACAGCTTTTTATCATGCGTTACAAGGACAACAAAACTCAGGCGTACAATTTGCGATAACTGCATACAATATTAATGCAACCTTGCTTACATGTATAGGTTTAGTAGTGAATGCTCATGTGCTTCACATATTACACCTAAAACAGCATGTTTGCTTTCTCTTGGAACAGCTAGCAGTGTAGGAAACTGGTGCTTGTATTATTATTAATTTACCTCATATATTTTCTATGTTTTTCAAGGGCGGACAAGTTCATCAAGCAAAAAAGAAATGTGGGACACAATAGTCATTGGTGTAAATGCGTGTGGGAATCATGTCAGGGACAAGCGGAATTGTCACAAGAGATTTGACGATATTAGGTCAAAATTAAAAAGGAAAATACAAGACCAACGCGTGCATGCTACTGGCACTGGAGGTGGGCCGACACCACAACGTCTGATATTAACTCCATTGGAGGAGCTGCTTCGGGCAAAATTACTTCCCGTCGTCGTGGAGGGCTTGGCTGGTGACCGTGATATTGGAATTTATCCCTCACAATTTCCACCAGGTGAGAAATATTACTGTACTAGGCGTGTCGTTGCTTACAGTTATTTTGCATATTTCCGCTGCTTTTTATACTGTCTTCACAATATAAGCATACCTGCATCTATATATGTATATGTCTGATTCTGTATATATATATATATCTCAAAATAGACATATATGTTGTAGTCCTACTAAAAGCAGTAACTAATATAGCACGTGCCATTGCGTGGTCATTTACATGTGAATTCCCAAAATGCATTGCTGTAGTGGAAGCAATTGATGGTGGGCGAAGATGTTTAACAACAGAGTAGTACACATGTGTAACACATGCTAATGAGAAATTATTACTAGCTACAGGTACAGAACATAAATATGTATAATATTATTGTGTATTTTATTTATTTTACTCCTACAAACACGACATTACTGCCTATTTTAAGCATGCATCAAATATATTGCATGCAACGGCCTACAAACATCACTTGCACTAACACATCTATAGTTGTTTATGAAAAGGTCCATTTTTGCTTTATGTCATATACAGACAGCATAATGAGGCACACGTAGCATATGTTATGTCATTTTGTTCATAACTTAAACACTGCAGACGACTATTTAGCACCTCTAACATTGTGTTAAAGCAGCTGCAATGAATATCTCATCACAGCATACACGTCAACAGAGGGGGTGGGGTTCAGCACACACACAAATTACAGGCTCATCTTAGGGTCAACTTAGTTCACACCATTTTCACCTGTTTGAAGTAATTGAAAGGTCTGGCTGATTAGGCTTTTTATGGGAAGGGAATACCGTTCTTACAACCTGACTAGCACAACTGAAGTTAATCACAATCATTTGAAAGCGTAACTCTAGCTACTAAATGCCCCAACAAGTCATTAGTTATCAAAGCGTACGTCACACATTAGTTCACTCATATCTATAGTTGAACTACTATCAACGACACATTATCACACACTGCATGTGTTGTCTTGTTGAGTGACAGCCACATTCAGGTGTGCCACATCTTCTATTAATGTACCACACATATCCTCTACCAAAAACAACACTTTTTGCAATATGACCACCTTCATGATAACCATTGTGAATGTTCATCTCATGATAGTTATGTACATTATGATACTGATATCACTACACAACATATGATTTTTATGTACAATTTTAATCTATTTATCCTCACGCATTACTGCAGAAACATAGTATGTTGTATGTTAGGGAACTCAAAAGTTCTAAGTACACAGGCATGTACATTGTTATTACAACTATTTATGTTCACTTTCACACACACATTTTCGGTTAAGGAACTGATGCTGTTAGGTACTCATAAATACAGAACATACAATAACTGTTTGTTCAATATTTACACATGTAAATGTAAAACTAATGTTATTGTTATATATAGTTGCCCCTGGAGGACATGTGTCACCTGAGACGGAACAAGTGTCTTCACCTGGGTCATGCAGCTCAACACACCTAGAAGGTGAGTGTATCAGTTGGTGGCCATATAATATATGCACTTCTATATGTTATGTTGTCATGTTCATTATTTGTTTTGCACATGTTCTTTAAATAGGATTACTTAGTGTCAGTGAAAATGAAGTGTAAGGCAACATGTATTGTGTTAGTGATGTTAAGTATCATGTAGGAGTTGTGAGTTTAGAGCAAGTTTTCATTCATTCATATTTCATACTGAGTCCAAACATTATTCGTAAGTCAAGGTAGTTTTTAATGTGAGGTTATATAAGTTGTTACTTATGACACAGTATAATTACATAGTAACACAGCAGAGATTAACATGCCATTTAATAATGTGTACATTTATTTTTAGAACATGATGATGAAGATGATGATGATGATGCCACCGCCATAGACACAGAAATACAATCAAGTGAGCATGAAGAGGTTCCAATTGAAACAGTTTTACCGCCAAATCGTCCATCAACTACCACATACGATGCAATTGTAGCTTCTGAGGGAAAAATTGTGGAAGCAGAAAATCGTCGCCATTCTGATCTGATGACAGTGCTGGAAAGGATGATTGCACTGCAGGAAGAAACGATATCACAATTGGCACATCTCCACAGAGTCTTCATTGAAGTGCCTAAACAGTTGCAAAAAATCAACACCTCATTCGAAGCATTAGTTGTTCAGCAAACCCAAGCGAATTACTTGAGAATGACTACTGTACCACATTTCAACTTCAACACCTCACAGGCAGGTTCTTTACATGCTGGTCATTTTTCACCACATGCATCTGATCTTCATTCCCCAGGTCCGAATGTTACCGGTCAAGTAGCAGACATTG
Organism: Ascaphus truei; assembly: GCF_040206685.1. NCBI lineage: Eukaryota > Metazoa > Chordata > Amphibia > Anura > Ascaphidae > Ascaphus > Ascaphus truei. The sequence goes on along the minus strand of NC_134489.1, from coordinate 53,163,020 downwards.
CTGAGCAGGTTCCTGACGACATCCTACCGCTGCCATCTGTACTAAATCAGGAGCTGACACCTACAAAGGAGGCGACAAAAACAAAACAGCACAAGCAGTTACTACTGACCAGTTTTTGGACACAAACAAAAAAACACACACATGAAACAGACCAACCATCACTTGTGCAGTGTCTACCAACTTGCTCACATGTGTCAGTGGGCACAAGCCCTGTCGGTGAGTCACTGGCCAAAAGCCCTGTTGGTGAACAGTCACTGCCCACAAGCCCTGTAGGTGAGTCACTGCCCAAAAGCCCTGTCGGTGAACAGTCACTGCCCAAAAGCCCTGTTGGTGAACAGTCACTGCCCAAAAGCCCTGTAGGTGAGTCACTGGCCACAAGCCCTGCCCGTGAAGTGCCAGAGGCCACTCAAAGTGGCTCTGTTGTGGCTAAAGTTGTTGCAAAACGAAAAAGGAAAATCCAAGAGACAACAAGCAGGCCTGTTACTCGCTCTCAAAAGGAACAAAAAAAATAAATGTTATAATTCACTAAATATGTCTTTGGCCTTGTTTTGTTGACTTCAGATTATCTAATTAATATTGTATGTATGCTGAAGACTGTGTTGTTTCCAAACTGTCAAGTATGTTCTTGTACACGTGAAGTTTTGGAAATGTTAACAGTCCTAATTAATGAATAGTGTTATTAATATTGATGTATTAATCGTGTATTCAGTAATGGTCCACCAGGAGCCAGTTGCTATGTTTAGAGAAGCTGCCATTGACTTTCCAGCAAAACATTGTTTTTGGGTGTGTTACTTGATGTAATCATTGCATGTGCATATTATTCACATGCAATTAAAAACACACATCTATTTAACTGCAAACATCTTTGTTGTCCGTGTACAGCAGGATTATGTGTTAAATATTACTTACCTTTGCCTTGCTTGCCCATTGTAATGTTGTCCTTTAATCATTTATGTGTTCTTGTTTCAAGAACATCTCTGAATTTATACTAATATATATGTAGTATGTATGTGTGTGTGTGTGTGTGTGTGTGTGTGTGTGTGTGTGTGTGTGTGTGTGTGTGTGTGTGTGTGTGTGTGTGTGTGTGTGTGTGTATATATAGTACTATCTAAACTGGTATAGATGTATTTACAAAAAACATACACTTCATGCTTCCTTGTGAAAACACAGTATTTTAATAATACAGGCCTAATGTTTGAACTATACTACCTGTGAGCCTATAACAGTATTGGGCTTAAATACTTTTTTATTACTTACTTCACTCATGTTTATCACCATTTAAATAGGTTTCATACAAGGGATACTCACTGGCATCAATATGTTGTGTGTACTCCTGTATTATATATATATATATATATATATATATATATATATATATATATATATATATATATATATTTATTTATTTATTTATTTATTTATGAGAGACAGATATATATATACATATAGACACGTAGTTAAACTCATGCAGACAGGGAGTTAACCAGACTTTCAAATACACACAGAAATGTATGAGGAAAAAAAACATTTACTTTTGCAGGTGTGTGTGTGTATTTCATTATATGGCTGTGTAAGCACTATTTCCAGACAGTGCTCTATTTTATTTTTCCTGAAACCACAATGTTACTTAATTAAAAGTCTAGCAATGTTGTGAGAAACGAGATAAAAAATGATACATGTTTGTCAGACAAACGGCTATCACAAACCACAAACGTTAAACCAATTATTTCAACACATCCAATTGGTGCTTCAAAAAAGGAGTAAAAGTTGATACTTTTTATGACCTTGAAAAGGAAACACAGCAAATTGTTAGCCATTGAGCAGTTTCATTCTTATGAGCAAAGAACAGAGAGCTGCAGACATCTTTTCTGTTAATCTGCAATGGCTGATGAATTGTTAAAGAATATGAATCCGCACAGAGGGTATAAATTCATGATAGCAGAAGCTATTTTGTCCACTTCAGGACACAAAGCAAACACCGGTCAAATCTATGATTTGATTAGAGCCAAGTATCCTTATTACCAAGAACCTGGGCATGCGCGCAATTTTAAATCCTCAGTAAGATTCACTTTATCAACTAATGAGTGTTTTGAACGTGTGCAGGATAAGCTAGAAGACAGGTATGGTTTCTGGAAGATTGCCAAGGATAAACATTTCACCGTGAAAGAGGGCACACATATTGTGCTTAATGGCATATTTATTCCTAATGCCAATAGCAATGGATCCGCTACTACTGTTCCGTGTGAATCGATACCTGCTGCAATATCTGCACCCTCCATTCCTGAAACCCACATTGTACAAGAACATAACTACTATGATTATGTACCAAGCCTTTCAGCTGAAAATGCATTGGAATGGGTACCCGAAGAAATGAACCTACCTCCGGACCAATTGTTTGAAGAAAGCAGTGGCGATTCCTATGAGCGCTTCATGGAGGAGATGTGTGTCATACTGGATTCAGCGTTTGGGTCAAGCGTGGATGCAAATGCCTTGCTTTTCTGGAGCGACCAGTTGCAGGCAGACGAAGTGTTAATTCTACAAGAATGGTAAATATAACAATCGTTATGCGTTGACTCTGTGTTTAAATTTTTTTTTTTTTTTTGTAACCACCATTTTCACTTTCAATGCGTGGATACAGCGTTACATTGCAGACTGCATAACATGTATCGATCACAAACAAATTGTTTCCTATTACAATATAGTAGAACCTGAAAGAGTAGTACACATTGCTGACGGAATAAATATACGTACTTTCCTATCCCTTTAAACATATTAGCAACATTTTAACATAACTGTAACACATACCTGTTTTGTTATCATGCAACATCTACAAAATAAAAAACCGGGTCCACCACGTATGACGTGGGACCCTTGTCATGGGCCAAGGCGTCCTTAAAAAGGATTACGGATGTAAGTCCCGCCCCCAAGCGACGTGCGCGCCTCAAAGCCTATTGGCTGTGTTGTTTTGTTATAGTTACGGTAACTGCACTGTGTCATACACTGGGGGCGTACACTGGGCGTTAGCCGAATGTTAATTGAGTGGGAGGAGTGTTAGCGTGCGTTTCACGCTGGCTTAACATGACGTCACACGTATTGCATTTGCGCATTGTGTTATCGGCCGTGCTTTCTGTCCAAACACGTCTGTTTAAAAATAATACAGATGTACTCGTTTAGAACGAATGTAGTTTCGTCTTCATTGTATTTGAAATAAAGATTTTATGTTTAATGGTATTTTCAACATGTATTGAACGCACAACGTACGCATTGTTTTGCGCATACGCTAACAGTTAGTCGAACCAAGCGTGAAGTGCGTGCGCACACTAAGATGTGCGCGCACATTTGTCAGTATACAGGCAACGTTCACTTCCTATACATAGTTATGCCTGCTACAAATTTAATGAAAAATTACATACTGATGTACACTTGTACTTCTAACATATAAGTGACTGACGTGTGTATCTACACAATCATATAGAGCTGCGTAACGCGTTGTCACGGATACATATATAGTAAGGTGCCATCTTTGACCATCATGTGTTTGCTGTATTTCAGAGATGTCGGGGAAGATACAATCGGATCAATGTATGATTTCAGAAGAGTCTACCTTTATATGAGATGATTGTGAGGAGGAGCCACTGACTACTATACTACATACGGAACTAATTTTATATTGCTTGCAGCGCTTATTAACAAACAATTAAAAATGTGATACCCTTATGCCTATATTGCATAAGCACTTAATTAACATAATGATGTTGCAAAAGAGTGCCTCATGAATTTTTATTGAGTGTTCTTTAATTACTACTAGCATTTTATGGCATGGTGTGTTTTATATATAACAACCATTCCCACTCTGCTAACACATTTGTGTATTCTATTGTGTAATGGAACGTATGACAGTCAAAACTATGTAACAATAATAATAATAATAATAATAATAATATGAGCATGTTCATGTATAGCGCTGCTAGTTGTACGCAGCGCTTTACAGACACATTTTTCAGGCTGAGGTCCCTGGCCCGTGGAGCGTACAATTTATTTTTTGCCGCCTGAGGCACAGGGAGATAAAGTGACTTGGCCAAGGTCACAAGGAGCCGACACCGGGATTTGAACCAGAACTCCCCTGCTTCAAACTCTCAGTGCCAGTGTGTGTCTTTACTCACTGAGCCACTCCTTCTCCCAATGTAAAGGACACTTACAACCAACTAGCCATTTCTTGTTACAAATCTCTTGTTACATGGGTATGTTGATAAAATGGTTTGGGACTGTAGCAAATAATGTTATTGGCTAGATGTTGTGGTCCCCTACAATGCATGATGTTCTGAATATTACATCAACATCATGTAATGAAGTACGTTTCTGTGTATATTTCATTAACCTAACTAACTATAGTTTACTGTGTTTATTAAACGTTCTAAAAATAAATAGTACAGTCAATATGATGATATAAGCTACCATAATAAAGCTGCTGTTATCATTTGTCGGTGTTATACATGGATCCTACACAAATTGATTGATACAGACACAAACAGTTGTCTTAAAAAGTGTGTCTATGCTAATGTGCACGTGATTGACGTTACAATTGTCAGAATACTTGATAATTATCATCATGATAATGATGAAGTGACGTGATTGACATTCCAAAAATATTACCAACATTGTCATAGTGGGAAATTAGAAATGCAAAATTACAGTAACATTTGCGACAAAATTGTGGTTTCTGTTAACAGTTTTACACTTGGTACATGTAGGACACATCCACACACGTGTGACTTATACATACACATGTCACAAATTTAAATTAATGTTGACTATTAATTCCTAGCATTAATAAACACCTACATTGCTAAATATAAGATGTACTACGCATTGTTGTGATTACAGGCATTCATGCATGGAGTGTTATGATCAGTCAATTTCATCCGTGATGAATGAGCTCCCGTAAGTAAACAAATAAGTACAGTTATCCCCTTTTCTCCAAACACCTCTATATTACATTAATGGAATTTATAAGGAAACATACATAAAATGTGATGAAATGTGAGTAATCATTTTCTAATACAATGCACATGAAACCTCAAGAGTAGCTAAATGCATATACATGATACAGAAAGTACATGTATGTTACATTTGTCTTTAAACCAATATGTTGGGTTTTTACTTCAAATAATTATAGGAAGATTGAGGTAGGCACATCTTATGAGAGATGTCAGCAAATATACATACCATGATCAGTCATACTGGAGATATACCTATAATGCAAAGGAACAATATATAAATTGCAAACATTGACATGCCATCTTCAGTACCGTAAGCAACACAGCAAAGTGTGTATTTGGTGTTAAATGTGCAACGCCATGTATATTTAATCACATTCAAAATGTAAAGCAGGCTGGTGTACACATCATATGGATGTACATGTTACACTGCACCAATAACATTGTATGCAAGCATACTGCAAGAATGAATGACTATGCCCATACTATGTGTATTGTGTTAGCATAAGGAACAACACAATGCTAAAATATTAGTGCTTTGTTACCCCAGTTGTATTCACATACACACAACTAATGTACAATTGAAGACGGATTATATAACCTGTGCAACAATAACATACCGGTGCCACATCCCTTTGTGCACACAGCAGAGAAAAGAAAGGTGTGCAACCCATATTCATCTGTGTCCTAACAGAAGGTTATATAAAAAAACATTATTGTTAATATAACATAATAAAACTATAAAAGTAGAACTTGGAACATATATGTTTTTACTTACAAGTAAAAAATGAATTGATGAGATTCTGGCGTGTCTGGCCACCACTGGCTGTTTGTTCATTTTCAGCAGCTACATGGGTGGGATGCTCGTCTACCAAAGGCTCAGCTAGGTCTGATTGTACATTGTGCCTGAGTGCAACATTGTGCAAAATGCAATAGGCAAGGATAATATCAGACACTTTTTGAGGCTTGTATAGAAGAGCCCCACCAGTTCTGTCCAGACACCTAAATCTGGTCTTGAGTAGGCCAAATGTCCTCTCTATAACAGATCTTGTAGATATATGGGCTGCATTGTACCTCTCCTCTGCTTCAGTTTGAGGGTTTAGCACCGGAGTCAAGAGCCACGGCCTAATTCCGTATCCTATAATGAATGGAGCACACATAAGCTTATATTAGTGATAAGATTCTACAATGACAACATTCCTAAATAAAAATGTGTTTTGTGTTAGAACATGTAAATCTGTACTCACCCAGCAGCCAACCATGTTCAAAATGTCCCTCTTCGAACGCATGGAAGACTGAAGAGTTCCTCAGGATAGAGGTATCGTGACTGGAACCAGGGAATTTGGGTACCACATGCATTATCCTCATTGTGGCATCACATACCACCTGTACATTGAGTGAATGGTAGTGCTTACGATTGCGGTACACATGCTCACTCTGACTAGGTGCAATCAAAGCAACATGTGTGCAATCGATTGCACCCAGCACACATGGTATCCCTGCTATATTATAAAAGCCATTCCTGACTTCCAGCCACTCTGTCGCCTCAGTAGGAAAATGAATATAATTCCTAGCGCGTCTATTGAGTGCATAGAGAAACTGGGTAAAGGCCCGCGAGAATGTAGATTGCGAGACCCCGCCCACTATGCCCACAGTTGTCTGGAATGACGCGGAAGCAAGATAATGTAATGAGCACAGCATTTTAACAAGCCCAGGGACTGCACGACCTCTGGCTGTGAAAAAATCTAAATCTCCCCTTATCTCCTCATAAAGAGATAAGATTGCTGCTGAACTCAAACGATAGCGACTTACTATCTCCTCCTCACTCATCCCATCTAACAGGGTTCTCTCCCTGTACACACGCGGACGAGGCACAACTTGTCTCCTCTGTCTTCTCCTCTGATCTCCTGTCCCTCTACCTGTCCCTTGGCCTGTCCCTCTCCCTGTCCCTGTCGTATCCGCGTGCCTGTCCCTGTCACTGTCCCTCGGTCTGTCCCTCCCTTGCCCTATATCATTCTCTTGATCAGCAAGCATGTCATAGAAAAGAATGTTCCTCCGTCTCCTAAACAATCGCAACATTTTGAAATGAGTAGCTGTGAATGAGCAGGTAATGGGCGTCCTTTGAATAGGTATGTGATGATGTCAGGTGACATAGTAAAATGCAAGGTGTTACATTAACATAATAAAGTACTTCTGTGGCAAGCTGTGTGCAGTTGATGTTAGAAGTATTTGTAGTGTGTATTCTGCAGGGAATGATGATATTTGCCAATGATGTGACGTGAAGCTTTGTACAAACATTGCTTGAAAATAAATAGTGTAATGTGCAATGCATGTAAAACTTCTGAACGCAACAGTCAGTCATGTAATTAGACAAAAAGGCTGAGATTGACGTGGGAAAAGTTTGGTGTAACATGTGTAATTAGCCATGTTATTGTCACATGTTGACAACAATGAATAGTCGTGTGCATATGCATGCATTTCTGTATGAGTTTACAAGGTGTCACAATGATTAATTACTGTACATGTGTGTAGAAGTTAGGTTGAAGTGCTTGTAATGCAACGGTTATAATGTAAACATGCAATGTGATTGCGCGTCCAATAAGTGACGTCATGAAAATAGGGAGGACCAAACCTAGATGTAAACATGAGAATAAAGATGTACATGAACGTTTAAAGATGCGTCACACATTACAAGCATTGTGTAATGTAAAGGAACATGAATATACGGTGTATGTGTGACATGTGTGACATCATGTAAACAATTGTCGCTCAATTCATTAAAATGTGTGATATGATGTGATGTTCTCCTTTAAGAGTTGTGTATAGTATTTTCCCGTGACACATCATCACATGATGAGTAATGTGACACGCAAATGCTGAAAACATGTAAAAGTACAATGTTATGCAAATAATACACGTCAGCCGTGACACAATGCAGGGAATGCCCCCCCACACTGTAATGCAAATGACGTTTGTATTGTGAGCAATGAAACGTAAACAGTACTATACTGTTATACGTCCCCGCTCCATTGACTTCCATTGATGTACAGAAGAGTTTTTTTTCTAAGTGCCGTTCCGGCAGCCTTAGCGATCGTTCTCCCCTCCAACTTGCCAACTTTAGTTGGCGGGAGAAATTGGCCATAACATCTCAATTTCGTAGTGCCGATCAGCCCCGATAAGCTGATTTTGGTACTTGAATCCAGCCGATTTAAAAAAGTGGCGATCAGTGGCGAAAACAGGCTTATCGGCAGCCGACTGGCCATAACAAAATTATCGGCTACGAAAACTGGCGAAATCAAGCACTTATCGGCGCTTACTGAATCTCAAACCCAATTTTGGCAATAAAATGCCGAAAAAATCCTTATCAATGCTTACTGCATGAGGCCCTAAGTCCCTGCAAAATGTTCTGAAATACACAGAAATGGCAAATAATTTATTTGATTTAATTTCTGTATTCATACTAATGTATGTGATATGTGACAAAAAGAAAAGAGGCTGGGGCGCTCCCTTGTTTTTTTAGGCTTGTGATGCTGCCTATGTTGTAATGTATAACCAAATGAAGGGTAGTGTATACTTGCCCTCGTTGTTTTCTGCAGCTGGACCTGTAGAGAAGATAAAGGCCAAACAGTATAGTATACAGTGATAACAGTTGTCTCATAAAATATTGAATAAAATTCTTAAATAAAATTGTGATATGTGACATGATTTTAAAATGATTGCTGGTCACAAATGATTATATATATATATATATATATATATATATATATATATATATATATGTATGTATACATATATATATATGTATATATATATATATACATATATATATATATATACATATATATATATATATATAAAAGAAAAAGAAAGCGCATGCCCCATTGCGTAAAATGGTAGATTTAATGTTAAAAGGGAAGGAAATCCACTCACAAGAGTAAAATTCAATAAAGCAATTTGTGAATAAATCACCACCATCCGGTCTCTGCACTGTAAACGTCTGCAAATAAAAGCTCCCTCAGGGCTGCGTGAAGATGGCACTGCTCATAGGAGGACAGAGGTGTAGTTCGGCTACTGGAAATCAGTCTTTGAGGTCCCAGAGATCGCCTCTCCAACTTGAATGCCCGCAGTATTGGTCACGCACTCAGTGCGGCCTCGTGCGCGTGCACAGCGTCGTGATGACGTAATGGCACAATCGGACTCCCTGACGCGTTTCGTCACCAGAGGGCGACTTTCTCAAAGGGCACTGAGGGCTCCCAAATTACTCTCTTGTTATTACTCACTTGTTCACTGATGTCACTCTCAACTCCATGTCACCCACTATATATTTATATTTGAGAGTAATAACAAGATAGAAATTTGGGGGGACTGACATGGAGGGGGAGAGAGTGATGTGGGGGACAAAAGAGTGACATAGGGAATAAGAACGTAATATACGTAGGGGGAGGATGTAACATGTACCTGTAGGAGAGCATGATATGTAGGAACAAGAAAGCCCCATTGGGGACACAAAAGTTATATGGGAGGAGACTGGCTTGGGAGAAAGGAGTGCCCCTAACTTTTTCAGTGCAACTGTAGGGACTGCAGGCGTTAACTGCAGCTCTAAGGTATCCTGTTTCCTTCTGGCCCTGCCACCTTTTCGGATTGGATCACAGTGTCAGAAGAGAGGGGGGTAAAGAATATTCAGGAAGCCTCAGACAGAGCAGCAGTGACCCATGCTGTCCTTACAGCTGGATCAGAGGAGCTGGGACCTAATGGGAATTTTTTGTATGCAGTATTGAAGGGAGGGTATTTATACACTTCCTTATCTCTTATCCCTTCCCTAAACCACAGTGAGTCAATAGATTGTCAGGAGTTGGAGGTACAACTGGTATCGAAATTTGAGAAAAAATGTGTTGGTTAGTTTCTATTCCAGATTTGGATTTTTTATACAAATCGCAAGTGTCTCGGACAGTTCAGTGGTTGAAATCTTCACATCCTTAATGCCCACCTGTATCCTTTACTGTGCATGGTAATCTCATCAATGAGATTATGAGATTGGATTATAGAGTATCTTGATGCCTGAAAATGTAGTTGACTTTGGATTCACAGAAATTGCTTTGGACCTTGCTTTGTTGCTTCAAAAATAACTTCCAAGCAAAAATCCAGTTTCACCTTCTATATAGACCCCACTACTCCAAAATAGTAATTACAAGTGTTTCCTTTAAACATAATAATATTAATCCTGCTGATCTCACAAAGGGACATTTTGTAAACAATTTAAGGATTAAACGGTTTGTTAAATATGGATGCCAAGACGCGAGGAAACAATTTAAAGATAGCACATAGATGTACCGATGCACTTCAGTTAAAGACGTTAGGATGGATTCCTTCAAGAGTGATATTGTGAAGTATAAGTACAATTATTGCCCTTTAGTGTCAATGTTGAGACACTACTATATGTTACTGCACCGACACACTTTATTCGAGCAAATACCCAGTATGTACCTGGCAGATACCTGGAATGCGCCGCTCCTCACCTCTGTCAAGCCCCGTTGTGTTTGCCTTCCCAGCCTGGGTTCATGCCTGGCTGACGGGCGGCTGATCTGTTAAATGATAATGATTAGGATTTAATAGGCTGCAATGCTTCGCGTGTCTACCAGATGGCATAAATTCATGAATTGTAATGCAGTATATATATATATATACTGTGCAGTATTGCAGCCAGCGGGAATAAAATGCTCCAATCCCTGCCTGGAAAATAACCCAATGCACTCGGGCAGAAAACAGTCACAAACCTCAATACACCCGGGTATACCCGAATTCGTGGGACTAGCCGAGCTCGAATAAAGTGTGTCGCCAGTGTAGGTCCCAAGCAGAGAAAGAGAGATTTTAATGATCGCACTTTAATGTAAATGTACTATTTTTACTTGAAAAATGAACACTGATGAACCTACTTTGTGAAAAATAAAGCAGAGAGAACATTTTGTTTACAAAACATGCAAACTGTAGTGCAGCTGAAAATATTTTATAAGTAATGGATCAAAATGCAAAACCGGTTAAAATATAGTATGAACAACCCCTTTAGAACATTACTCTGATTTCAAGCAGTTACATTGCTATAAGATTGAAATTAAGCTTATTTAATTTCTTTGAACTATACCATCACCCCCATGGTTGCATTTCACATAAATTACATTTAAATTAAATTCATGGGAATACAAAATGTATTATATCTTAGATGGGATGCTAATATAATGACTGCAATATGCATGTGTTGTACCATTTACTTTGTTTTATTTTCAGAATTTTCATTTGGTTTCTTGGTTGTATTCATACTGAGATATTAAATTCTCATCTGTCTGGTTGTCAAGTTTCATGTAGTATGTACTGTAGATACAAACCTATCACAATTTTCAATCTGTAACAGCTGAGTTGAATTAAAGTATCTGTCCACCGTATATTAGGCTCAAAGAGGAAAATATAAATTACCCAGATTAAAGCGCTGTAATTTGCACTTTCAATATATAGATAGTTAGATGTAATTTTACAAGGATAAATTGTGATATGTAGAAGTGCGTTTAGACACTCATAATTTACTCCTATTTTCTCTCTTTTTGGTTGCTTTAGAATAGATAAAACATCTGATGAGTAAATCTACAACATAGCATTTTTGTAGATTTAGTTTGACACAATTTAAAGGAAGACAAGTGAAGGCTAGGTATGCAGAAATTAGTACATCTTATTATAAGTGTGTTGCATAACTTCTGTCGACTTTCTCCATTTGTAAGCACTTAAAAAATAGCTTGATACATTAAAACAGCAGTCCCCCCAAAATTGCTTACCTGAACTGCGGGTCAGCATAAATAACTAATGGTTCCCCATACATCCAGGGACTCCCCAGTTCCTGAGGTATTTGTAGGTATTGTGTGTTGCTTTTGACACAAAAAAACTACAAATATTATCATGGGGTGTGTGGTGACAAAAATTCTCATTGATAGGAAAATGGGCTGCTTTAGCATCATGAGACACACATGTAAAAAAAATCTATTTTTACACTTAAGAGTAAATCTCTACTAGAACAAAGGTGAACATGTAAGTTGTTACATGTAGGTTATTGATGCCTTTTTTACCCACATTACACAACGATAAGTATTTTAAAATCATTTTAAATCATCAAATAAGTTTGAAACAATGTTGAGCTAAGACTTGGGAGAGGTTTGATCACCTCCCATTCATCTTATTTTACTGTGTGTTCAACAAGTGCTTACACAGCCAACACGCTTTCTCTCCCTCTCCTCTTAGCGTTATCGACTCATTGACTCATTGATAAGGATAGGGTGGACTAATATGGTATCATCCATATAGGTAATATAGATATTTGATTGACAAATACTTTCACCTTCAGAGTCCTTTAAGTAATTACATTTTTAATTATTGCCCCCCAAAATGAAATGTCAATTGTGTGCTGATAGCATGGTTAGATTTATTTAGGGAAGCCAATTAGACTGTCTAATACTTGACACCATGTTGTTTTATGGTTGGCTACATGGGATTGTACTAAATGGATCTATTTTTATCATGTTCCATTGCCATCTTTATTGAGGCCACTAAAAGCCTTTTCTTTGCTTTGCTATTAGACTGAGTAATTCCTAGGCTATGACATAGCAAGGAGTGGGCACATTTATCCAGACACCTAAAAAATAAAATGATACTTAAATAAAATATGTATAAATATTCATGTACATTATAAAGCAAAATGATTGTTAATCACTGAACATCAGCAGCAGAAAAAAATATTTAAAAACATATATTTTATCCTCAAACACAAATTGAAATATGAGACAATGTGACTTTTTGTTTGGCTTAGCAAGCAATCCCTGTCATGTGTTGTATGCCAATTTTCACTTCACTAGGCAGTGTGACCTCTGGCTACCCGAATCTTCACCATTAGCACCTCCTGTGTTCTTTCATCTAGCTAAAGCATGAGATAACTGATGGCGAAGATAAATAAACCCCCTGTTCTAAAATTCATGCTGGACATTTAAATACATTGTCTGCTGCCAGTGAAATCAATTAAATCAATTAATACTTTTATATCACACTGTATTACTGTAATATAATTCACCTTCCAACTTTAAAAGGACATGACCAATGATCTAAGAAAAATAAAGCACTAACTGTGTTCTGAAAGTGGAGCGATGGAGGGCAAGGATTTATTCATTGATAGATACTGTAGATCGATATAGATATTTCATTTTAATAAGGGTAACCTTTTGTAGCCAATGCTATCATTTTTTGGAGAAGTTTGCATTTTGATTTACCAGGTTCCATTGCTCATATATAGCACATGCATTTATGACTGGTTGTATATGTCAAAATAAGTCATTCATTTGGTAGCAAGAAGCAAAATAAATATTTGTATCTATCCTTCTACCAAGCAGTGTGTATTAGTCACACACTCTCAGTTGGAAATATCATCTAAGCAGTTACACACATGATATCTTGAAATCAAATTCTGGTTCTATTCATTGGGGATTAATGTGAGAGAGAATAGTTTGAAAACAATGTACTGCATTGCACAAAACATTACTTTTTATTTTACTAGTGTTTTGTTTAAGATGTCGTGATACCACATAGGGGGCAAAGTATCAAATGTTTCAAAGTATCAGAAGATTAAGTTTAAAATTATTATAGTGTATCATAGAAAATATTTGCATAGCATGAGAATTTTCATCTATGTCAAATGTTAGAAAAGTGTTAATAGTGTTTCTTAGTTGTCGAGAAGCATGGTCAAAGTGCTCAAGTACCAGGCTGTTTTTAATATTGTCATAAATCCTGAACTATAGGTATACTGTTGGTGAATCAACATTCATCAGGGAGAGGTAGTGGCTCAGTGAGTAAAGACATTGACTGGCATTGAGAGTTTGAACCTGGTTCAATTCCCAGTGTCGACTCCTTGTGACCTTGGGCAAGTCACTTTATCTGCCTGTGCTCCAGGCACCAAAAAGAGTGATTGTAAGGGATCTGTGCCTGCAAAATGTGCCTGCAAAATGTCTCTGTAAAGCGCAATGTAAATCTAGCAGAGCTATACAAGAACATGTTATTATTATTATAAGCAAGTAAGTGTATCCATAAAGTAGTGACATGAGCAATACTCCCTGAAAACTGGATGTAAGTGGAATAACCACCCGCTCTCAATTTCATTGGGAGTGCCCATAAGACATGAAATTATGGTTATTGTTACTCCCAATTACCTCCTTGGTCTAGGTAGACGTGCTGCTGCTGACGAAATTCAGATAGATGCAAAAAAAGTAGAGCACAGCCAAACAGGAGCAGGGAAAGGATCCAGTAATACAAAAATCTTTATTAGAGTATGCAAAGCATAGAGGAAAACCTTTATGCTTTGCATACTCCAATAAAAATTTTTGTATTATTGGATCCTCTCCCTGGTCCTGTTTGGCTGTGCTCTACTTTTTTTTTTGCATCTTTCCTAGTTGTCGCCCTGATATCTTAAGAACAGATTTCATTTGATCAAGAAAAGATTAAAGTAGTCAATATCAGTCACAAACTTTAATCCATTCTACTTCTAACCCCATTCAGAACTCCACTTATAACCACTCTCCAAAACCCTACTGCATGTGCTGTGCAAAATGGTGAAAGACAGAATTAAATGGACTCCTTTCTTTGACTTAACAGAAAAATAGCCATTTATGACACTTTACTTTCCTCCATAGCTTTTACAATTATATTGTCACTTCATTATAATAAAACACATAGAAATAGCCACAGCTACAAAAAAAACATCTCTGCTCTAGCATCAATGGAGAGAAATCAGTTTTAGTAATAGAAACACCAAGGATGAGTCATATTTTTTAAATATCTGGATAGGAGGAACTACTGAACTTAGAAAATACTTGAAAACATACCCCCAGGGGACAAGGAGCTGCCATTCCTACAGTAAGTAATTACCAATATATGAAAGATTAATGGGGATAGGAAGTTAGATATAGCAATGCAAACCTGTTGGGTAGGATATTTAAGAAGCACACAAGTTCAGTACAAAGTCATTTGTTAGTGATGTGTTTATTTTCTATTTATTAATGCTGTACTTTCTCAACTCAACTACTAAAAAAAGAGAAGTTCAGATTTCCATGCACTTTCTGACCTACCGGCTCCCAAGAAACAGACTTTCATAAAATATTTTCACCTTTATATCAAACTTGATACCCCGACACACTAATATGATGGGCTTTCTGGCAAATAGACGACAGAGAAGCCCAATGCTACATCCAACATGACAAAAATACACAGTAAAATACTTATATATTCTCCTGAAAAAGGGTAATTTAGTTTAACCCTTTGGCCAAACCGTTGTAAGTTTGCGAGCCCCTTCCCACCTCCCTTGTTAGTGGGTCCTTTCATTCTACTGGATATAGATCCAATGTGGTCTTTCTCCCTCCTAATAGAGGTAGATGAGAATTTTAATCCTAGTAGAGGTATATTAGTATTTTATCTGGTAGTGTTACAGTGGCGGCCCGCTTTAGTCTAATGCGGCCGCCACCGCGGGTAATTTAAAACCGCGTGCAGACGCGGCTGTTTTGTTTTTTTTCCTGATGCGTGCCGCGCGCGTCACTGGTGAGCCAGTCACGCGTGCCAGGGTTCTGCCGGCATCCCGAAGATGGAGGTGATGGAGGTTGAAGGCGGGGTAAGGCCCAGTGACGCGTTGGGTACGTACTGTCCCTGCGTTGTGCATCACTGGGATCAGGAGAAGCAGAGGCGGAGCAGCCAGGGGGTCGCGCGTCATGGACCGGAGGAAGGGAAGATGCGGCTGGCGCGCGGCCAAGTTCAGCACCAGCCGAAAAAAGCCCCAGTATGGACCGGGTAAATGTAAAAATTAAGCTGGCCGCAGCAAAGGACTTGCGAAAGGGTGTCTGCCTTGTCGTGGCTCGCAAGCTTACAACGCTTTGGCCAAAGGGTTAAACTAAATGACCCTTTTTCAAGAGAATATATAAGTATTTTACTGTGTATTTTTGTCATGTTGGATGTAGCATTGGGCTTCTCTGTCGTCTGTTGTATATATATATATATGCCACGCTCAATAATACTCAATTTTGACACTTATATACATATATATATATATTGTGGGGGCTCAGGGGTTCCCAAAAAGAGATTGCTGGGGTTTTGTGTTTCTGGCAAATAGACCAGTTTTTGGGGCCTGGAAAAAATGAAGATCAAAATATATTCTCTACCGGGGTAATCCCAATTGAAAATTCCCAGACTAAGGATATAAGAAAATAGTTCTCAAACGTAGATAGGGTTTATAGCCTACAAACTAAGACTGGTGGGAGGTTGCCATCCTCCACTCCTGATTGGCTTTCAGGCTCTCATTCACCAACCTCTACAGCCTGTCAGATCATGGGAATTCTCCTGCCAGCCAATCAATGATTTGCCGGTATTGTAAAGCCGGGAGGGCACCTTTTCTCAGTCTGCAAGGGGACATACGCCAACCTGACACCTCTGCCTCTTTGCATACTGCGCCCAACCTCTGCCCAGGCACCACAGAGTTTGGGATCTGGCAAATGGTTGCCGGATTGCCTTGTGTTAGCCCAGGATGTGGGTACTCAAGCAGAACTGCAGTACCCCTCCTGTTCTAACACCTTGGCATCCCTGAGGCTTTCAAGTACGGAGTTCGCACAGACACAGAGGCACCAAGCTTGGTTGCCATCTGGGCTTTCTGGAATCCATGACTTGGAAATCCCACAGATCATGTAAAAGTTATCAATATATATACCTAATAAACCATTTAATAAAATATATTATGTCCTGTCTTCTGTGTGCTAAAAGATGTAAGTTCCTATTCTGGTGTCAGCGATGGAGTGAGAGTATAATTCACCTACCCTCACTAGCCTTATTCTTGGCACTCATTAGAAAAATAACTTTTACAACTTTTACACACTGCAATCATGCTCAGCTTTATCCCTTAGCTGGAGCCTCCCCTGAACCCCTATACCAGGTTCAGGGTACCTGGGCATGTATCTGGGTACCTTTGCTATTCTGGGGAACCCCTACTACACTAGGGACTCTGTAGATAGCTGCAGATATAGTTAAACCCCTTCATACACATTTAACTTGTCTGGATGATGCTGCAGCAGGGATCCTGGCGGTGAGTCATAATAATGCTTTCAGAGTCAGAGTTTGGCGGAGTAATGTCCTTGGCTGTTTCCGAGAATCTCACTCAATTTCCGTATACAACTTTTGGGGTATCCCATAACTCTGGAACCCCGATACATACTGTAGATGCCTTCTGTAAAGACGTTCTCTGACAAATACACCCTAAAACGTACAGCCTAGAAATCTCCCGATCCCAGCACCCCAGTAAAGGCAAAAGACAAATAAATATTTAATGTCGCAAAAGTGGCACACAGTCTCAGCAATGCATTTTTGACATCTGGGTCCCAGAGATGACACTCTAGGAACCCCACACACAGGTCAGGGGTAACTTGACCTTTATTCATGAGCCCGGTTAACCCATTCACCGTCACAATGTGGCTCTGATGTATTCATGTAAATATCTGCGTGTTTAAATTACACTTTGTAATTAGTTATGGTCCGGGAGAGTCCCTGCCTAAAAACTGCTCCAGATCTGAAATGTGGAAATGTCTGATTAAAACTTCAACCACGTAAGTGGACATTTCATCTGTGTGCTGCTAATTTATATTGTTTATCACACATTTGCACTATGTCGTTTTTTACTTTTATTTTTCATGCCTGAGGGGAGTCTTCCACTTTGGAATGTTCTTGTTGCCTATATCATAGAGTGTTGAGAAAACCCCTCATCCCAGCTGCATCTCCCCAGTGGTGATATAAATTTACATTGTATATTAATTGTCACTTGATGATTTGAGTTTGCGCTAATTTTCTGTGTTGGAAATAGTTATACAGAAGGAAAGGAACCTAATATATTAGCACTCAGTCAAACTAAATGTATAATGATATTGTTAAAATACTTTATTGGCAAACAATGAATAAAAAAATGGGCTTTAAAATAAAAATGTGTCAAACAGCACGTGACTGTGATCATTTGTAACTTAACTAAAGGTAGTTAAGTAGTGTGTACATATGGAGATCCTTGATAGATATTTAGGATCTGATGCTATGTATATAGACTCCTATGGATATGGAGATAAGTCCGTGATGTAACCACCACACAGATGATGTTAGTCCTAATGTAAATTCTCAGAGCGTGTGTTGATAAGCGCTCTGAATCAAGGTGACATATATATGATGTATAGGTATAACATCTAAGCAAAGCAAGGCAGGAATCTATGTGTGACCATCTGTTAATGTGTGACTGCTGTATAAGTCCCATACAAACATTAGAAGCTGCTTAATATTGATGTAGCCCCTTTTCTGACACGCTAAAGCGACTACGGGTAACTGCACGCACCTGCGGCTCCAGGAGATATGAGCCTCCGCTAGCTGGGAGCCTGGGGTAACACATAGCGCAGCGCCTCCACTTACCCAGGATCCCCGTGATGTGAGATTCCCCTGGGCAAGAAACATATACACACACATGTATGATGCAACCAACTTTACTATATGCACAATAACCTTAGCACTCTATCATATTAATACACACACAGCATATAACCCAACACATAACCTATAATGCAATATAACTTTAACGCAGCTAAATGCTAATGTCCTTATACCTTGAGTGGCTCGGCCACACTCTTAATGAGTATTGTCCTGTACAGTAGTGGCTCAGCCACGCTCTTAATGAGTATGTCTGGGTCCCGCCACCGCGTGCCCCACACACCGTGTCCTTGCGCTAGTAGTTAGAATAACTCAGTGTATTAGGCCTTTGGTCACTCACTAGTGTCCTCAAAGAGTTACGCCTAAGGCGGGATCAGCGCCTGTTGACCGGTGTTGGTGCACTTTACGTAAATACCTTCCGGTCACGGCGGTGACCGGTAATGCTTCGAAAAGGATCAGTCGAATCCTTGCTTGTCTTTGATGTCTGCAGTGCAGCTGTCTGGTCCCAAGCAGCTCACCAGCAAACCTGCTCCGCACGCTTGTCCCTAACTGTCTACACAGTAAGGTGACTGATTGCTACCACTATGGGCGTCCCTGCAGCACAGCAACCTACTGTGACTCAGGGGTTTCTCCTAAGGGCCTGCGGGGTAAAGCTAGCCTATGCAGGCGGGTCACAGAACCCCTGCACACATACACCCTCCTCCTTTACCTTCCAGAACCCCTCTGACTAGCGTGACCTCTCCCCCACGCTTCCCTTTCCTGCCCCTGTCATCCTAGCCTTCTGATTGGTTCTTCACATCGAGTGACTGCCCAGGAGCTCATGGGAATTGTAGTTTCTCCACGGAGCCTCTCTGCCTAATCTGCACAGACACACAGCTCAGCTATTGCATCACACTGCCTGTCTCACTCTGCTATGGCACACTGCAACACTGTTGCAAACACTCCACAAGCTTCTCACTGAACAGAGTCAAACGCCAACTAAACACACACTGAACACACATATGAGGTTCCTACCACATCCTTACATTGAGGAGGCACTTTATAAGTATAACCCCTAGATCCTGATAAAACAAAAGTCTATAGGTATGTACTCAATATGAGAATTGATGCAAACACCCTTGATAGGGTACCTAAGACAATGTTTTAGCCCTGGTAGTGTAGACAAAAAAGTGGCTTGGCTACAGGACTAGTGAAGGGAATACTCGTGCATCCTCAGTGAGGTCATAGGCAGCTAACCGTGTATATCCTCTGTACAAGATATATATTGGCTGCAATGGTACAGAAAGTGTATGCCATTAATCAACACAGACACAGAAATGCTGGTTGGTAAATGCATACACCCATATGTAGCCAGACTGTGCTACTTATAGAGTGCCTCCTCAATATTAAGCAGCTTCTAGTGTTCCTTTACCTAGTAAGCACCTCAACGTGGTTTACATTGTGGCGGTGCGGGAGTTTCCCTTGTGTGTAGCTTGGAAATAGTTATGCAATTTATTTGATCACATGCATCTAATTTGTTTACATTAATAAACAGCTGCTCTAATAATAACCATATACACTTATTACATCAATGATATTTAAAGACACTGTTCTCAAATACTCGTTTTCTTCCTTAAGGTTTTTACTTTTCATTTGTACTTTTCTACACATTCCTATAAATCCCCAAATATGATGAAATACAATTCAATCGCGTAATGTTTGAAAAATGAAAACCTTGCTTCATATAAAGTTACAGTCCAAAATCTGATTTCTGAAACTTAAAAGACCTTGAGTTCACTTAAGCTGGCAGACTGAAAAAGCACCTTATCATGTGCTATGTGCTATGTTCGTCTCAGTTTCAGAAATATGACAATTATTTCTACCTTGGGAAATGAAAAATTTAATATTTTCTAGTGTACAATATGTATATAGCAAACTGACTAGAGGTATAATATATATATATAGATTTTTTTTTAGCTCTTCTCTTAACTGCCAGGGAAATAAAGTCTGAATGCTGAATTATTTTGTTATTGCTGGTGAGTAGCTGACAAGGATAGAAAACAAATCTCATTTGTATTTTTCAGTGGTTTACACAATAGAAATAGGGAACAATCCTCTTTTAGAGTGATTTCATGTCAGGACTGTAAATGGAAATTTTTCTGCAATAATGAAAATGGACAGAAGTATTAGCTGCAAAGTAAATAAAGCTATCTAAAATTACTGTAGCAGCTACATTCTTCATTGGTGGGCCATCTGCCCATGTAAACTACAAGCCAGACTTTCAAACTTTATGACTATATTATTTTTATATATATATATATATATATATATATATATATATATATATATAATATAATATAATACACATATACACGCACACATATATATATATATATATATATATATATATATAATATATATATATATATATATATACACAGTATATAAAATAAAAAATGAATAGACGATACCGTTCTGTGGCTAACGAAATGCTTTTATTTGTGCGAGCTTCCGAGATACACTGATCTCTTCTTCCGGCGTTGTTACAATGAATAAAGCAAGCAAGGTTTAACTTAAAAACAGTGCATCTTGGAATGTTATCTGTGACTGGAACCTATCCCTCCCCCCTGTGCTGTATGCGATTTATGCGTGAGGTGTTAAATAGTCCCCGAATCTTAGTGATGTAAGAGTGTGTGTATGCAAATGTAAATTTATAAAGCACAAACAGTGTATACAGCGTTTTACAAAAAGTGTGTGTAAAGTGGGAGTGTATACCAATGGTGTGGGTACAGTAGGTGTGAAAATGTAAGAGGGTGTTGCATTATTAAAAGTGTGTGGAGATACTATGTGGTCCCTATTGGTATATAGGGATGGATTTACGTAGAGAATTTGTATGTGGAAGAGACAGCTGTGTGTGTAATCATATAGCATAGTATGTATAGACATGGCCTTTAGCACTCATGGGTATGTGTGTGTATATATATATTGTGACAGAGTCACTGACTTAGTAGGCTGGAATAGTGAATGGAGAGACGCTGCAGCCAGTTCACAGAGTGTTAATCTCCTCAGACAGAAGGAAGCACACCTGCAGCCTAATTAAGCAGGAGGCCTGAGAGACTGCAGGTTTAAAAGCAGGAAGTGACACACACACAGGGAGCTTGTTTTTCCACAGGAAGGTGGAGAGAACTCTCCCGGCTTGGAAGCCGTAGCAGCTGCTGCTGCTCTGGTCCCCTGTCCTGCGAGGAGCTTTGCTGCTGGGACCAGCTGGGACCCCAACCCAGGATAAAGATAAACATTGCTGCAAGGCTGGACACAGCCTGCTCCCCAGAACCGTGTTCCTGTTTGCTGTTTGGAGCTGAAACAGATAAGACTTTATTCTTATTATGCTTATTGGATATCGTTTGTGTAGCATGTTTTGGGCATGACCAGATTAGCTGTCTGTCCTGTTAGTAAGGGCTCAAGAAGTGAGTTAGTGTCCCTAACGGGACTAGGCTTTAATTTGCAAGAAAGTCGTTTCTTAAAGGGACAGTGCACCCGTACTTATTTTGGTTGTGGCTAATAAACCACTAGTGTTTAAAGTTTCCCATCGTGTCAAGCGTCTTACTGACCCCGCCGCGAGGCCGTCTTGCCACAGGTGGTGTCAGAAGTGGGATGCTACACCTCTGGGGGTCAGTAGATGAAGATGTGTTGAGACACTGAACTCAAGCGGAAAAAAAAAAATGATTTTTGCTGAAGCATGGAAGTTACAGCCAGCAAGCGCTGAGTGTAAATTTTGCCCCGTCGGGTATGAAAGGATTGCTGTGTAAAGCTACTGCCTTTTGCTGAAGCGAGTGAATTTGCAGCTAGCAAGTGCTGTGAGCAAAGGTTGCCCTGTCTGGTAAAAAAAAAAGAAAGTGAAAATGAATTTTTGCAAAGAAGTTGCCCTAAGAAGAACCCAGAAGGTTCAAATATTGTAAAGCAAGAACAAGTTGCGTGTGTTGTGCAAAGTCTGCCTCGTCGGGTGTGAAAAAAAACAAAAAAAAACGGGGTTTTAAAATGGCCGCCGTCATTTGTCAGTTTTGCAATGTACATAACCATACAAAACAGTGTCCCTTCAGGCCATATGATGATTATGATGATGACGCATATGTGGCCCCGAGAAGAGAGACGAACCCGCAGATGGAAGCTGCAAAAGTGTCCAGTGTGTGTGTGCCCATGACCACTGATGTCTCTGGAGCTAATAAAACAAAAAGAAAGAAGAAAAATAAAAATATTTCTCAAGTCACAGAGGAAGTGACCGAACCACTTGAGCCTGCGATATCAGGACAACAGGCGTCAGCAAGCCACCGAGATGTGCTGCAGACCGGAGTGATGGGCAGAATTGTCACAGGAACGGTGGCAAAGGAAAAGGGGGAGCAAATGGAAGCTGAATCCTTGATCCAGGGAAAAGAGGCCTTAATTTCTGCACTCCAAACTGCCCAGCGTGATTATGATGTCTTGCAGAAACAATTGAATAGGGAGCGAGAAGCTAATGCAGAGGTACAGAGGTGTATACTCCCAGCTATACAAGAGTATGCGGCTTTAAAGAAAACAGAGCAACTCTTGCGGAGTGAGTTGGAGGAGCTGACGACAAGCTTGAATAAAGCCAACACCGCAATTGCTAACATGGAATCAGAGAGAACAAGTCCTGACTGGAGACTGTGCTATCAGATGTCCCAGAGAGATGTGCAAAACTTCATCAAAGACTTAGAAGTTTCTCACCAAGAAGCTAGCGCGCTCAAAACAGAGCTGGGTACTTTGAAGAAAGCCAATGAGACGGTCCTAAGGGATATAGAGACTGTGAAAATGGAGAATATAAACCTGAAAGAAGAGGTTTTAAACCTGACCGGTCAGGTCAGTGATGGGACTGAGAAGCTTCACCAAACGCAGAAAGTGAAGGCGCAATTGGCGCAAGAAAAATTAGAGGTGCAGGAAGCACTGCAGAATGCAGAGAGGATGCAACGTGTCTCCCTGGAGCAGCACACACAAGCAGCGCACCTATGGCAGAGCCAGCTGCAAGAGCTACATGCAAGTCTGCAAGCGGCCAAGGAGAAGCAACACGTGCTACAGGAACGGCTGAGTACCCAGTATGTCCCCACAGAATAGCATGAGGAGCTGAGGGCCACGCTGTACGCCACAAGAGCATCGCTGGGGGCGGAGCTTGAAAGCCAGGTGATTCTGTGTGAGAGGGAGCGCGAAAAGGTCCAGAGACTGGAGCAAGAGCTGGAGAAGCAGAGAGGCAACTCCATCTCCATGAGTCAGTATGCGAAGGAGAAAGAAGCCTGGAAAACAGAAGCAGCAGCGATACTGGCGACAAAAACTACAGAGCTCCAAAAGATGAAGGCGGCGCTGACGCAAGCCCAGAGCAAGCACCGGGAAGAGGTGAAGGCCCTGAGAGGGGATTTGCAGGATCAAATTGAAGAGCTGCAGACGCAGATTGCGGAGCGCAAAATACAACTCGCCGAGAGGGAGGAGGTGACCGTCCGTCAGGTGGCTTGCCTGACATTGCGTTATGAAATCGAGATGGCTGATACCCACAGGCTGCTGGACGACACGGCTAATGAGAGGGACCGACTGCAGCTGGAGCTGGACAAGGTCTGGGAGGAGCACAGGCAATTGCAGGTCAGAAATAGAGGAAAAGAAACAGATTTAAGCCTTGCGCTGAACCTGCTAAGAGATGTGGAGTCGCGACTCAACGCCAAAGAGGATGAACTGGCAGCGGCACTGAGTGAAAAAAGATATGCAGAAGGACAGCTTCATGACCTGAGGAAGGACCTGGAGTCTGAGCGTGCTGGCCGCAAGTTGGCGGAGAAACAAAAGCGTGACCTGGATGAGATACTCGAGGCCCTAAAGACTGAGCATGTGGCTATGTTGGACACCGCTCAGTTGGAAAATAAGATGAGAAAGACATCACAGGTTATCCAGCAACACTCCCAACGGAGTAAATTAAAGGGACAAGAAAGAAAGGCCCAAGCCTACGAGTCTGCCGACGGTAATAGAGCAGCATCATGGGGTGCACTTAGGGTTGATAAGACCCCCACCCAAATTGAAGTTATAAAGATAAATGAGGTGAAAACCAACACTAAAAATACGCTGATGGAGAAAGGTCCAGAAGCCATCACCACTGAAGCGGAGTTACTGTCTTCACAAGAGAAGGCTAAGCTTCAAGGTAGCCCTCTAAGGAAGCTTTTCACTGGATCTGGTTTAAAGAAGCTTTCAGGCAAGAAGCATAAAGGAAAGAAGGAAGAAGAGACAAAGGCAGAGTATGTGACAGAACAAGTACCTGTCTCATTGGAGTCTCGTGATCCTGCAGAGGTAGATGGAGGAGACAGTTCGCCCTCTTCTCCTGATGAGTCTATAGAGACCTCTCCTATAGAAAATGTAATGGGAGACACAGCACAGACTGTTGAAACAGAAGGTGAAGGGGCCACTTCTGATGGAGAAAGAAAGAAGGAAGGCATTACACCATGGGCCTCTTTTAAAAAAATGGTCACCCCTAAAAAGCGTGCAAAGCTGCCTTCTGAAAGTGACAAAGAAGATGAGGTTGAAAAAGCAAAGAGTGCTACCATGTCCTCTACTAGTAGTGCTGGTTCTGTTGAAAATCAAGAGGAAGCTAAAGAAAATGGTGAGGAACAAAAGCTGGAAAAGAGCCCGGAAGATAAGAAAAAGGTTGATAGCTCTGTATCATGGGAAGCTTTAATCTGTGTGGGTTCTTCTAAGAAAAGGGCCAGGAAGACTTCTGATTCAGACGAAGAAGTACAAAAAACCTTTGAGGAAGGTCAAAAAACAGAGGGAGAAGCAGGACAAGCACTGGTGAGTGAATACTATGAGCTAACTGAGGTCTTGGCTCTTCTACAGGGTAGGGGAGACTCTGAGCCCAAGAGGAAGAAGGCAGACATAGCTGATAGACAGCAGGAGGCTTGGGGACATTTGAAAAAGGGGACACAACAAAGGCGGAGCTTCAACCCTAGACTCAGGACGGCACAAGAGAAAGAGGTAGAGAAGGATGAGTGTTCAGGCCCAGATGGCCTGGTAATTACCCAAAAAAGAAAATGCCTAAATTGGAAGGCAAGAAAAAAAAAGGGGGAGGGAAGGGCCGACGTCAGACATTTTCGCCAAAAATGCTGGTGCACAGGAATGGTGCACGGGCCGCTCCACAGGACAATGTTTCGCTGGGGAGAGGGATATGTGACAGAGTCACTGACTCAGTAGGCTGGAATAGTGAATGGAAAGACGCTGCAGCCAGTTCACTGAGTGTTAATCTCCTCAGACAGAAGGAAGCACACCTGCAGACTAATTAAGCAGGAGGCCTGAGAGACTGCAGGTTTAAAAGCAGGAAGTGACACACACACAGGGAGCTTGTTTTTCCACAGGAAGGTGGAGAGAACTCTCCCGGCTTGGAAGCCGTAGCAGCTGCTGCTGCTCTGGTCCCCAGTCCTGCGAGGAGCTTTGCTGCTGGGACCAGCTGAGACCCCAACCCAGGATAAAGATAAACATTGCTGCGAGGCTGGACACAGCCTGCTCCCCGGAACCGTGTTCCTGTTTGCTGTTTGGAGCTGAAACAGATAAGACTTTATTCTTATTATGCTTATTGGATATCGTTTGTGTAGCATGTTTTGGGCATGACCAGATTAGCTGGCTGTCCTGTTAGTAAGGGCTCAAGAAGTGAGTTAGTGTCCCTAACGGGACTAGGCTTTAATTTGCAAGAAAGTCGTTTCTTAAAGGGACAGTGCACCCGTACTTATTTTGGTTGTGGCTAATAAACCACTAGTGTTTAAAGTTTCCCATCGTGTCAAGCGTCTTACTGACCCCGCCGCGAGGCCGTCTTGCCACAATATATATATACAGTATATATATATATATATATATATATATATATATATATATATATATATATATATATATATATATATATACACACACACAGAGTATGCACACACGCACACCCACCCACACACACACAGACGAATATATACATACACACATATATATCATATAAAAATATGGAAAATGAAGGACCGGTACCTTTTACTCTAGAGCCGCCAGTCAAGGAAGGACTTAACATTTGAATGGGGGGGGGGGGAGGAAAAGGGGAACAAATTGGGAGAACGAGATAAGACTATGGACAAATCTGGTTCTCTTGCCCTTGTGGAAGATCTCTCCGCTGGGACACCCAAAAGAGGTGGCCACTGGTCCAAGGAATCTTACACCTTGGGACACCAAGGGACTTGAAAGTGACCTTGGATAGACTCTAGCTCACACATCACAAGGCTCAGGCCCAACAACCGAGGTAGCCCCGGCACTTTTGGACATAATTAGCTTAAAAACATAAAACAGCACTCTCAAAATGACCGAATAACATAGATTTCATCATTAACAGGTAATGATTATGTTGGTCTATATCCAGCCCTGAAATCCGATATCCAAGCAACACGACTCCTACCGTCGGTTATGGTCTAATTCACATAAGCAAATGAAGGCAATGTCCAGATGGGTAGTATGTGCAAACCGCCGGGTACCAGGATATCCAAGTGCCCATTTGCCCACTCCGGACCAAGCTCTGCGACATCTCTGCTCCTGGGACTTGACTAAGCAAGAGATCAAGGACTATACCCCCCTGTGACTTCTCCCTTTTTGCCATGTTTTTGTCTAAGTCTATTTGAATCTTTTCTCTGATTCAATCATTCCTTAGGAATGATCCTATGGGTATATGAATGTTTAAAGAGTATAAGAGGGTCCTAGGTCTATAGCTGACCGTATTGGACCTTTAGGCTCCCTGGATTCCATATATATGCACACACCTCCATTTTATTTCTAAATCTGCTACGTTAACCTATCAAAGCTAACCGACGCCACTCCCACCCTCTTACCTACCACTTGGACAACGTGTGAAACACTACAATTGCTGGAGAAGATTACTCCCTTGTGAGCTTGCCCTCAGGGGGGGAATAACTGAACTAAAACGATCTCCAGACCCGTTTCCCTGTGTAGTAATTCTGGGTTGTGATGACCCACATGTGTTACCCAATGTACCACCCAAATAATGCCTCTCAAAACCCCTTGCCCACAACAATCCACGCCCTCTTCATTTATTCACAGTAGCATCTTCTGCTCACAGTGAGGGAGTGCTCCGAGGCCGCCACCCCCCGACTATGGACTCCCCCGTGTAGCTTCACTGAACTGTTAAGCTGTCCTGTATGTCTCTGCCTTGATGCCCCCGCATGATTTCACTGCGTCCGGGTCACGTTGTCCATACCCGCACCGAGGTAAGCTCTCTTTCCCGGGTTCCCCCTCCCCCCTACCCATATGCTCTGGGTGCCACTGTCTCTGTGACCGCTGGGTTTTGATCTTCTCGGTGTTCGCCAGCTGCTGTGGGTGATTTCAGGTCAATTGTTTCCATGGCTCCTTGTCAGCTCCCCGTGCACTCTCTTAGGTCCTCCACTCCTCACGATGGAATCCAAGATGGCCATACTCTTAACACTTGCTGGCTTCAAGAGAGGCAATGTCTCTTTAAATTTGGTGATTGAGGCTATGTAAGGGGAAAAAATCCAACTAAAAACCAAAATGGGATTATTCCCCTTTAAGTGCTTAATTGCCTTAAATTGGCAGCCCTCTCCTTCTGTTCACGTGTTGGCTGACCACTTCTCTCTAGTCGGGGTCAGGAGCGGACACCTCCCCAGGAGCAGGATTTGATTTTACACCCAATTTCTTTAAGAATGTGTCCCCCTCATCTAGATGCCTCATAGTGAACGCCTTGCCAATTTTAATTACAGTCATACTGAAGGGGAAAATCCAACGTTAGCAGATTTCCTTGTTTCTCAGGGTTCTGGTAACAGGGAACAGGTTACTTCTCCTTGCAAGGGTTGTGGGGACAGGTCCTGGAACACTTGTAGTTTCATTCCTTCTAACTCATTTGTGTTTGTGGCCCTTGTGATTTGACATAGTGCCTCTTTGGGCGAAAATAATAAAATCTCATTATTATATCCGGCGAGGGATCTCCTGGTTGAGGCTTGGACCGTAGAGCCCTATGGCAACGATCAAGCTGCAGATCCGCTTCTGATCTATCCAGCAGCAAGTGGGACAGCCATTTTGTGGCAAAGTCCTCGTGGTCTGTGATGGCCTCTGAGACCCAGCGCACCCTGATGTTGTTGCCCCTATTTTCAGCATCTTCTTGTTTGTCACCCAGTTCTGCAATCAGAGAGCTAAGGTGTGCAGTATTTTTCTCATTCATTTGGAGGGCTCTGATAGTGGCGTCCAAACGTTTCTCCACATAATCAGTCCTGTCTCCTATGTTGTTGATATCTTTTCTAAGCTCAGCATGAAAAAAATGACTTTATTTCACCACAAAATTATCTGAGATCGCTCCAGGTCACCAGTTGTTTGTCTCTGTGAGAACTGCATTCCTTCAATCGGTCTCCCTCAGATTCTGGTCCCTCACATGGAGTTGGCGGTCTGGAGCCTCCCGCTCGCTCCATATCACTCTTATGAAAAAAGTCAGTTAAAACAGAGATGTTTTTCTACTTTGTGACTTGGTGGTCATCCCGGGGGGTTCCACTGATTATTTCTAGCTGTGATCGTAATGTGGAGGTATTTTTGTGTTGTTTATGTTTGTTATCAGTGCCGGTGGGGACGGAGCTCAGAAACAAAGCCTCCATTCCCTCTTCTGTCGCGCATGCACCTCGCTATTTTGATTTTTGAAGCTCCCGCTCAATGAATTTGGCCAGGAGCGAGAACTCGCAGGAAAATGCCCTCCCCGCACAAGTTTGCCAACTCATCGAGGCTTTCTGAATAGCAACCTTGCACATTTTGCGAGAACTGCTCAAAATCCTCAATGAGTTGGTTATCAAAGCTACTAGAATGAAACCCACTGAGTCCTATTTAAAATGTTGATTACTGATATACACTGAGTGCAGTTTTTGAGGGACTTGGTGTGAATACTTTATTCACACATTTGTTTCTGTTGTTATTGATTATAACAAAATACAAAAATACCCAATGCTACATCCAATGTGACAAAATACATATTTAAATACTTCAATGTTAGTATTCTCATGAGTAAGAGTCATTTAGTTAAACACTTTGGTCAAAGCCTGCAGCCACTTCACTGCATTGATTATCCCACATATATAAATCGGAACTATTGTATATATTAATAAAACCATTGAGCTTAGGCTGAGCGATCTGTCAATATCTAGTGGTTATCTTGTCCTCAGGCAAATTCTTTAGGAAGCAAAATCTGAACTCAAGTAAATATTTCTGGAGACATTTTCTCATTACTTAGTCTGTTATATAGATATCTTGAAGCTTGTTTCACAAAACTCTTAAATATTGAGTACTGGATTTTCGACATTGGAAATGTTCAAATACAGACAGTTTTAGAACAAGGTAGACTGCCTTTAGAGATGAAACACAGAAGCAGGCATTGAGCCACATCTTATTGCTAATCTTAGAGTGCTTAATGCTTTCTCTTATCTCAAAAAAAATCACTGCTAACATTAGCGGTCAAACATCTCCCAGCTACAAAAGATTCAATGTTGTGTTTACAGATGACCTTCCATGTACTTTTTGCCAAAATAAAAGCTTGTGAGACTAGCATAATCAATACAGGAGTTTAGAAAGAAGTATTTTTGGTCTGTAAATCAGACAGCTAAACTCCCATGTACTTGAATTTGAAGACAAAAGAACATGTATGCCCATGTTTAAAAAGTGGTGCTCTACTTTGAAAAATCAATTTAGAGGGTTCTGTTATTTAGTCAATTTTAGGGATTTTAGAGTAAGGCCTCAGGCATGGTCAGCGCTTATGCGCTGACCCGTGCTGAGGCACGCTGCTGCTCGGCAGTGAGCCCCTGCAGCCGCAATGAGAGCGGCTTTAGCAGGGGCTCGCTTACGCAAGCGTGCAGAAGCGTAAGTCTTAGCAAAATTTTAAATTCAAGCGCTCAAGGGAGCGCAGGGCCGGTCACGTGAGCGGTTCGCCCAATTAGGGCGAACCAGCTCCGTGACGTCACAGGACCCCCGCCCGACACGCCCCCGGACGGCGCGCGGACCAAAGCCAGGGAAATCACCCGCTTTCCCTCAGCCTCCGCGCGCCTCAGCACGGCTGCAGTCCTATGGACGCAGCCTAAGCATGACTGATGTACAAACCTGCTGAGATTCACTTTGCTGCTGGTTTGATCAATCTTTTCAAAAAGTTTCAAAGACCCAGGAAAATTTAGATCTAACTTTTGGCACCAAACGTTTTAAGGTAATGTGTAACAGGGGACGTATCCCTGTTCACAAATGTGCCTCTAATCCAGCAGTGTGGTGGTTAACTGCTGGTAGGCAATTAACTAACACCACCTGGCTGATTACAGGTGGTCGAAAAAGCCTGCCTCTGAGACAGGAAGTGAGACTCCTTAGCTCACACCTGACCTGAACTAGGTGACAGAGCAGAGATTCCTTAGTCCACAACTGGGCTGAACCAAGGAAGGGCAGATGTCTTGAGCGACAAGCTGACCACAAGACAAAGGGGACAAGATTCTAACCTGGAGCCCGGAGATTGCCTTAGCACACACGGGTGCGGATCCAAGAGAGCAGAAAAGCTTCCCCTACAGCAGCCCAGCGAACAGATAAGAGTTTTCATATAAGACTTTATTTTCCAATGACTGTTGTCTATATATATATATCTATATGACTTGGGCTGATGAATAGCTTGGGTAGCCGCCCAGTTAAAAGGGGCTGGAATATAAGGATACATATATGCCAAAGTGGAGCAGGTTTTGTTTGGCTCACTATTTCGCTTATGTTGATTTTTTGCTGTGTTTAAAACGACAGGCACAATAAAGCCTTGTTTTAATTTCACCTTACAACAGTCTCCATTGTGTACATCTGCACATGTCCTCCTACATATGGTGTCAGAAGTTTGGGATGAGAGGTGGTCTTTGAAGTTAGAAGGACCCGGAGATTTCCTGTGGAATTTTTTTTAATGCTTTTTGCCTACAAACAGCCTGAGCAACATAAACAATCACATGCAGCAGAGATCAGAGTTAAAGCGACACACCCAGGCAGGAAATCTACACTGCACTGAAACTTACAAAACCACAGATGGACTCTTTTTCCCAATCCCAAGAGGAGAGAGAGAGAGACTGCTGAAGCAGGTAAACCTTATTTGCCTATCACAATAAAGTGTAATATGGTCATTGAAATAGGGGTTTTGCCCTATTTTCCAGCCGTAGTCAGGGTTCAAGAAGTGAGTTAGCCCTTAAAAGGGATAGGTGTTTGTTGTTTTCAAATGTTTCGCTGAAGCAGTGAATACAGATGGTGACCCACGAGCGGTACTGACTCTGCAAATAAAGGTTGCCACACCGCATAGGACTACCCGTTATGAATGGAGTATATGCAGAAAAGTGTAAAAATTGATGCAAGACTGTGCTGACGCAGGGGAATTTTCAGCAAACAAATGCTGAGTGTAAATTGCCCTACCGGGAAAAAAGGGATTGCTGAACTGTGTAAAAGGTATTCCAAAGCCAATTACTGAGTGTTGAGTCACCCTCCCAGGAGTGAAAGAAATATTCCACTGCAAAGAATGTTTTTTTTTCTGCAAGTAAAAAAGTCTGCCTATGTATCTTGGAAGTAAAACAGGCACCCAAAGTGTGAATAGTGAATGCCATAATACCCAAAGATGAGACTGAAAATTACTGAACTCAAGCAGAAAACCAAATTCTGTTGCTGAAGTGGAGGGATTGCACATAGCAAGTAAATAGTGTAAAGCAAATGCCTTTGCTGAAGCCAGAAAATGGGCAGCTAGCAAGCACTTTATTTAAAGAAATAGAACCCTGGGAATTTAAAATGGCCACCCAGCTGAAGTCAATTACAGACTCTGTAAAAATAGGGAAGAAAATTTGTTCCTGGTGTAAAGAACCCCACCACATGGAGCAGTGTCCCTTCAGGCCTTATTCAGACGATGAGAATAAATGTGTGCACAGAAATGCTAATGTTATAAAACTTACCCAAGGGAAGAAAAAGTCTACAGAGAGGCCTGTGAGAGCTATGACCTATACAAGCAAAATATGCCCACCTGTAGGACTACAACCATTTGGGGTTCTAGCAAATACAGTGGCAACAGCTGCAATAGTGCCTCCTGAGGTCAGGAAGAAAAGTACACCTGATAGCCCCAAAATGGAGGATAAGATGCAGCGTTCCTGTAATGAACCCTACCCCACGGAAGAGTGGCCCTTCCAGTCCGATGAGGAGGAAGACATCTCTTATGGGGAACCCAAACCGAGTCACACCCACAAAACACCCCAAGAATGGTGGGGGTGCCTGAACTCGGTACGAACCGGAAAGACCACTCCCTATGATGACAAATATGATCGGCAGAGAAAGAGCGGGAGCAGTGGATCACCGAATATTTACGTCAGCTGGTACAGTTGCAAGAAAATCCAGGTGGATCCAGTGACGCTGCTAAAATTTCAAATGAAGATGGAGACCCCAGTTTCCCTAAGGGACGGTGTCATCCAAAACAAAAAGGCGAAAAAAGAAAAAGAAAAGCGGTTCTTCACTTACCGTGGAAGGAACAGACACATCTGCAGATCTTGCGGAGGAAAAGGGGGTCCGAAATGCCCTGCAGCCTAGAGAAAATGGAGAAGTCATCCCGCGGATGATCGAATATCCAGAGGGCCCAATGCAGAAGTCGTGTACCCCAAAGAAGTGTCTGTCTGGTGCTAATAGTGAGAAACCCTCAACCAACCATCCCAGGGAAGCGGAGCCGGAACTGCTGAGTGACGATCCCTTGACCAGCCCTGGGGATGCCCTGAAGGTTGCCAGGCGTGACTGTGATCGGCTCCTTGAAAATAACATGAAGCTACAGAAAGATGTGCTCACAATATACTCTTTGGCCAGGACAGAATTGGACGATCTGAAGACTGAGCTAGATACTGCAAACTCTACTATTACCGCCATGGATGAAAAGCAGAGCCAATCTGATAAAATGATGGCAAAGCTGAAGCAGAAGTATGAGGAGGCACTGAAGCAGATGACAGTCTTCCAGCAAGAGGTTCACACTCTTTGCATAGAGCTGAATGCCTCACAACAGGAAGTCAACAGTGTCCGGACCGACGTAGACGTATCTCAGAAGGAGGTTCATACACTCCGCAGAGCACTGGATGCCTCACATCATGAGATCAACAGCTGCCGCACAGAACTGGAAGTCTCCAGAAAGGAACTTCACAGTCTCACTGAGGAGTTGGACATTTCAAAGAAAACTATCCTCCATCTTAATTTAAATCTCAGTCTCTCAGAACGAACTTCAGAACCTAAACCTGGAGATGGAAGTCTCACGTCAGGAGACAGCCCGCCTCCAAGCAGATGTGCAAAAATGGAAGGTTGACTGCAAGGAGGCCCTGAATAGTACAGAGACTGAAAAAGAAGAAAATTTAAGATTAAAAAAAGAACATTCTGAGTTGACAGAACACGTCAAGGGAAAGAATGAAAAGCTGCATGAGCTTAAGGAAATAAATAAACTTTTGGAAGATGAAAAGTTTGAAGCAGAGCACCGACTGCAGAACCAACTGCAAGGTCTGCGTACGCACCTCCAGTATGCAGAGAAGAAGCAGCAAACGCTGCAGGAAGAAAAGCTGCAAGCTGCTAAAGAGGTACAGTAGCGACAAAGTTTATTCGAGCAAATGCCGCTCGGCAGGATGCGTGGCGGCAGCGTGGAGAAGCGTTGGGAAGCGGCTCGTTCGCGTGACGTCGGTGACGTCACAGTCAAGCGAGCGCCCGGCTTCCCCGGCTTCCCCGGCTTCCCCGGCTTCCCCGGCTTCTCCGACTCCCCTGAAGGTTTGAAGTGAGGTAAGCGGGGGAGCGGGGAAGCAGAGGGGCACAGCAGGCGCAGCTAGAGGGTCGGGAAGATGTTTAAATTGCGCGCGGATTGGAGGGGGGGGGAACGGAGGGGACGCGGCTGGATGCGGCTGATGTGCTGACTTTCCTCAGCACCAGCCGGAGTAAATCCCAGTGAACCGGCGGCATTTGCTGCAATAAACTTTGTCGGTGCTGTACAAGCGCTGCAGGAATGTCTGAATACCCAGTACGTCCCCACAGAGCAGTATGAGGAGCTAAAGGCCACGCTGCATGTCTTCAGAGCATCATTGGAGGCGGAGTTCGATACCAGGTGACTCTGTATGAGAGGGAGCGGGAGAAGGCTCAGAAACTGGAGCAAGAGCTGGAGAAAAATAAAAATCGTGAGGCGCTACTTATAAAGGTGATATATATAAATAAAGATAATGTGATAAATTACAAGAGTGATCAAATATAATAAAAAAATGGCAAACTTTGCTGCTCAACCCTCTTGGGAGAAGATCCAGTTTCTCCTATCTTGATTGGTAAAGAGAAGCTTGTGGGGAGCACAGGTGTCACCATATATATGTAAGGAAAAAAATAAAATAGTGTGGTATGTCTAAATAAACACAGCAACCTAACCAGGAATCATGAGTGGGGACTCACATTCTCCCAGTTGTAATACAGCATTTGAATAGCAATAGATGCAGTGGGTAGATTCAGCAATGTGCAGGGGGGTCTTGCTTGTAAACGCTCCCTGATGTCAGCAGGACAAACCCTCAGTGGAATGAAAGAAAGACAACTCTAGTGCAACACTGTATGTTCACTAATGATATATTGAAAAAGGCAATTGATATTGCACTTACATGATCAACATGTGCTTAGACACATAAAAATCGATGCGCAGCATTAGTGTACTCCATCCACCCCACGCCCGAGGTCGCGTCGCGTCACTTCCGGTCCGGCCCGTCGCGTCACTTCCTGGTTTCATCGGCGATCACAGAATGGATCCACACGGGTTCTAGGGCATGTATGGCACACTTCTGGACTGCTGCAGGTTCAATCAATGCGTTTCGCTGGCGTGGCAGCTTCGGCAGGAGTCCGATCTGTAGCTTAAGCTTCATTGTCCATATATATATACCCCTATTTGGTTCTAATTGGATGGTTGATTAATTCTCCGCTTCCCATTGGTTGGAATGGTGCTTGGTGATTGGCTAATGGGCGGGACTATCCGTGCATACTAATATCAATGTGTAATACATTAAAATAACATCGTTTTATTTAATACAAACATCTTAAAATCTTTATACACAAAATAAATAAATAAATGAAAAAATTATGACTACTACTCTAACTTAAAACTAACTAATACATAGAAGAACTAACTGGTTCACAGAGAAAGGTTAAATAGCTAACTGCTGCACCAATGGATATATCTCTTATATTAGGCAATTGTATATGCATTGGTGTGTTATATACCACTCAGCAATGATTTATGCATTAGATAGAGGAAAATGGTGTGGGAGAGAAGAGCAGAAAAAAAGCAGAAAAAAAGCAGAAAAAACACAAGTTAGTGTAACCCATTAATCAATATAAATAGATATATATAAATAACGGGGTTGCATAGATTATACAAAAAAAAATTGATAGAAAAATATATATCTAAATGTAAATAAATATACAAATAAATATAAAAATTATTCATTTTAAAAATTGTTAATTAAATGCAACAAAGGACTGGACCTGTATATGTGGACACACATAGTTTTAATTAAATAACTATATAAAAACACTGATTTCTATATCTGAGTTGAGCCCATCTGGAATCAGCGTTTTTAACCGGTGAATCCAGAATGTCTCTCTTTTAATTAATTCTTTAGTTCTATCACCGCCTCTCCAATTTAATGGGACATGCTCAATTCATTTAATAGTTAAATCTTTTAGGTTGGATGCATGAAAACGGGTAAAATGTTTTGGAACACTATGTGTGTCCAACATGCATCTTATGTTACCCATATGTTCCAGTGCTCTCACCTTCAGGGCACGAGTGGTTTGACCAACATATTGAAGACCACAACTGCATTCCAGCAAATAAATGACAAATGCCGAATTGCAATTAATAAATTGTTTTATATTAAAAACCTCATTGGTGGTGTTTGATTTAAAAATATCTTTAGCCTCCTTACAGCAAAAATCACATATCTTACAGTTACCGCATGTATAAAAACCTTTTGGGAGTTTTAGCCAATTATTATTTTTTGTGTGTTCCTTTTTGTTCTTCAGGACACTTGGTGCTAGTTTCTGCTTTAAATTACTTGCTTTAGTGAATATAACATTTGGCATTGCTGGTAGTACACTGCCCAAAACGGGATTGTTTTGTAAAATGTGCCAATGTTTTTTTAGAGCATTTTTGATTTTACTTGCATCCCTGTTATATTGAGTCATAAAACTAGTGGTAAAATCTAACTCTGTCTTGTTTGTTTTATTTACATTTGGTTTAATTAAAAGTTTCATATCTAGCAAGTCCACTTTAGATTTTGCTTCTTTAATTTGTGTAGGGCTATATTTCTTCTCAAGGAATTTGTTTGTTAGTACAAGTGATTGTTCCTCATAGATCTCTGTCTTACTGCAATTCCTCTTTATCCGCATGAATTGGCCTTGAGGAACATTAGAAATCCACCTAGGGTGATGGCAACTGTTTCTTAATATATAATTGTTGCCATCCACCGATTTGAAAAATGTTTTGGTTAAAATAGCATTGTTTTCAATATAAATTTCCCCTGCCCAACATGCAACAAACAGAGGTAGGAGTGCAGAATCAAAGCCAGAAGAATTCTTAGCTGAGGAAGCTGAAAAGATAGGACGTTCTCTGGAAAGGGCGGTGGAGGTGCAACTCAGTCCCAAAGAAGCTGAACTGGAGACTCTGTTGTGTGGAGGAGGTGCAGAAAGACCGCTTCAAGAGCGGAAAACACAGAAATCATGTGTACATGTCCCTAGAGGGGGACAAACCAGGGGGTCCTGCCTACTGCACCTGCTCCTATGCGTTTCGGCCAAGAGCCTTCTACTGGGAGTGGTGCTACTCCCAGTAGAAGGCTCTTGGCCGAAACGCGTAGGTGCAGTAGGCAGGACCCCCTGGTTTGTCTCCCTCTAGGGATACGTACACATGATTTGAACTCTGTTCCATGCTCCTCCATGACCCGGCTGTGTGCCTATACTGGTGATGTATGACTATTAGCATTTGGCAATATGCTGTGTCTTTATCCTTGGTCTTATCATATTACCTGCTTTGTGTCACTTGAGACTCTCCCAGAGATGTTGTTGGGAATATATGCTTTGATTTTGTGTAATTAGACCTTGGTTACTATCATTTCTGTTTGCACTGTTGTCTGCATTTACTGCTCACCTTGTTAGGCACACTATAGTGATACTTTGTCTGATTGGGATATCACTGTTGGAGGATACATGCTTAGTTCTGTACGTACAGGGGATCCATGCCTTGTTTTTATCATTTCTTGCTTTCTTTTATTCTTGTTCTGTGACAGTTGTTTAATAAAGATATCATGTATTTTGTACTTTGAACTAGTACACTAGAGTGCTTTTGTCTGGGGGTTTTCCCCTCTCCTACTATATATATATATATATATATATATATATATATCTGCAGAAGAACTTTACTCTTAAATTTTCTTTTGGGGAAATACTGTAAGGGTTGCTCACTACAACCTGGACTAGACCGTAGGGCCTAGGTGGGGATGTATACAACCGCTGCCCTACAGCCACGGAGCCAGGTCTGATAGCAGAGTCAGGGAGGTGTAGCCGGGTCAGGGTAGGAGAATGTAGGTAGGTAGCAGTACTTGCCATGGTCCGGGGTTGGAGAGACAAGAGTAGTCGTTGTCCGTTAGCCGTAGTCGAGGAGCAGAGAGCAGGAATCCAATCACAAGCCGAAGTCCAGGAATATAGAAGAGACAGGTCCGGGTACAAGCAGGGGGGTCACAACAGAAGTCAGGCAAGGTCTGGATACAGGAAACCGTAGGCTGCAGTGAGCACGGTGCATAAACAACACTTTATGCTCAGCAACAACAAGAGGGCTGAGTGGGTATAAGAGGAAACAGGAGCCAATAGAAAGGAGGCAGAGGGAGTGGTCTACACGAAGGTAGAGAGCTGATAGGAGGAAGTTACCTGTGGATCAGGTGTGGACCAGCTGAGGGTAATCCAAACATCAGATGCCGTGCGGCGTGTACACGTGAGAGGTGCGCGACACGAGGCGGGTGCGCCGACGCCAGGGTTGCGTGATCTGGCAGCCATGTTTACATTTTGCCGCGAGTGGGTGAGTTGTTTTTTGTGGTGGTGTGTGTGCGCAACTGAGGGTCCGTGCGCGTCCCCGGGTGGTTTGTGCGATGTGTCCAGGGGGGGGGGGGGCTTAGGCGCGACCCTGACAAAAACTGATACAAGTTCTACAAAAATAATATATCATACGCTTAACAAATTCTATGATTCGGTCAATTTTGTGCCATTTCAACACCCAAGCTAAACCTCACTGATAAAATATATAAACATTCCTAAATAATAGCAATTATCGAGTGTGGAGACACCCCCATTAGCAGCAGGCATTTTCCTTGAAGCAAAATAAGCTCAGTGATACTCTCTGAATAGAGCTATATGAAACACTATAGGATTGCGTGAGATAATATATTACATCTTGTCACAACAGCAATCCAGATTCTTTCTTTTTTCACAAAGTGTCTAACATACAGTAGGTCCTGATCAATCAAATTACAGTTTATTTGTCTTGTTGTTTTATTATGAGCTAGTTTACATATCATCATTATTATTTTTTTTTATTATATCTGATTATGGTATTTATATTCTTTATTGTAGTAAGTTATTTCTTTCAACATGTGTTTGAGTAGCAATGTTATTATATGACATTGCAGTTGTCATTCCCCTCTCCCCTTCCGATCATTCCCCTGCCCCCTCCCTACCCCTCCCTCCCCTCTCCCATTTTTCCTTCCTTCACTCTGATTGCGCAATATATGACCAATAAGAGAATAGCATTAAGCATACTAGCGCTATAAATGATAGTACAGTAGGGAAAGACTCCTCCCCTGACGAAGTCACGTGCTGACGAAACACGCATCGGGACCCGGATGAGGCGGACGACTGACATCATCATGCACGCTGACGTCTATGAGCTCCCTAATAGTTGCTCTATGCACATAGTGCGCTTTGTATATCGGAAGGCTGCAGTTTCTATTTATGCTACCTGCCAGTTGTGCTTCTCGTGCTTCTCTCTGCCTACCCTGCATTGTGCAGTGTTGGAGAAACCAGGACTCCCTCTCTCCACACACTTTGGAGGACTGAGACCTGCTGCAGATGAGTGACCACTAGAGATATATTTCTCTCCCATGCTGATATTTTAACTCAGTTTGTGAGTGTGTTACCTTACATTTTTGAAGTTTGGCATTAAATATTTTAACAGATTCACACTATGGGGCACGCGCTTCTCTTTTCTCTTTTCTAATACAGTAGATTCATGTGGATACAGGATATCCTATAAGAAGCAGCGAACGCACCCAGGAACACCAACATTTTCTGTGGACTTTTACTAAGTATCATTTACATTATATGCCCACTTGTATGTTTGTATGTTTGCATAACACTTTATTTTTATGTATATCATTTCAACAAGGTTTTAGGTTTTGATCTTACTGTTATACAATTGTTCTATGCTAAGACATACTATCTTCTATTATCAAATAGGTCTATTTAGCGCTGATTTTATTATATATACATACACACACACACACTTAAGTTATGGTGGGTAAAAAAAGTGACAAAAAGCCTCCACAGCAAAGCACTGTGTGCTCATTTGCATGTAATTTCCCAGAATCCCTAGCTGCAGTGGAAGTGCTGTGTGCTGGGTGATAATGGTGAAAGGCTGTGTTTGAGACCTGTCTAAGACATGCAAATGAGCATACAGTAATATTTCAATTTGATATATACTGTATATATATATATATATATATATATATATATATATATATATATACAGTATATATCAAATTGAAATATTACTATATGCTCATTTGCATGTCTTAGACAGGTCTCAAACACAGCCTATATACAGCATATATATTAATGCATATCTATATATTAAAGATGGGCATAGAAGTCCAATTTTAAGCATCAAAAATATTTTAGAACCAAAACCACATCTAAAACCAAAACAGAATTGGTTTAGAACTGAACTAATATCAAAACCAAAAGACCAGTGAAAGTACCAATCATTGTATATATATACATAGTGTGAAAGAGAGAACTATGAGGACATGTCTATGTATTAATACATTTGTTCATATACACAGTAACAATTCATGTAGTAATATAAAAGTATAGTCCAAAATACAAACAGAATTTGTAATGTATGTTAGGGATGTCTAATAGCTGTTATTAAGCATAATTAAACAAGGCAAACTTTAAATGTTCTGAACATAATGCAGAAGCACATGGGTACAGTAATTCGATCAAAGTCAAAACATAAAAGTGTGTCACTAGTTTTAAATCAAGACTTGAAAGGGTTAAGATGATGAATGCAAAACAATTAATTGTTTATTAATAGGTTATGTGAGGGACAGGAAGAATGACCTTAACATTTTTAAAGTAAGAAATCTGTAAAGACTTGACCTTTTACTCCGATATAAAAACAAAACCAGTAGGATTTTTTGAAAGGGCAGACACAGACAGTGATATAAAGCAATGCGGGGAAAAAAGAATACATTTATATTTATTCATCTTTTATCTATCATGTGCTCATCCCTGGTGAATACAAACCATGTGAAACAGATTTTGTTGTTACAGGCTAGGGGAAGTCACTCTATAAAATATAAAAAAAAGAAATGTTATAATATGAACTGTATCTCTGTTATTTATGTCACTGGAAGAGTAAAGGAAAATGGTATATTTTCTAACAGTATATATATTTATTCTCAAATGGGTTTAAGGTCCACCAGTATTTAAAAAGTTTAGCACAGGGGAAAAGGCAGAACTATACCAGTGGTTGGGCACTTAGCTATGCCAGTGGAGAACCATTTTTCCCTTTCTCTAGCCCTACAGATAACTTACCAGATTGGGACAAAGTAGCATTTGGTGTCTGGAGTCACACACTGTCGCGGTGAATTCTGGGAGTGAGAATTTATCAGGCTTTTGGGTTATTAGCTGTTACAGCCTCTATCTGCCAATCACTGAATAGTTTTTCCATTGCACATTGTATACGAGTAACATATTGGTACTACAAGAAGTTTAGTTCTAGTGAAAAATCCCATTGATGTATTATGCATAAACTCATCAGAAGTTTGCGTTCAAGCTTTCTAACTGCCTCTGTATCGTCATATTTATTTTAAGAAGCAGCTCCAAATGCCAACACAAAACAGCACTCTGATAAGTATGAAACATGTTTTATTGCTTCTCTAATGCTTTCAGCAAACCCTGTAGCACAATATCCTCTTTTTTATCTTCTTCTTTATAATTGCTGTTTTTGCCTCAAGCTAATTTGTGATCAGATCTCTAACCAATGCATCTAATTGTCATATATATTATCAGGGCTGGCTGCATTAATTGTTCAGAGCAGATTAATCTGTAGAGCAGTATTTTTATCTAACCAATTGATACCCTATTCATAGAAATGTTACACATCAATTAGCAAAGCTTCTTTCTAGTAAATACTAGACCCTTGTGGCAGGAAGGAAATTATTTATAATAGATACACTGTATTTGGGTAATTTGCTTTCTCAGATCAGTTTGTAACATAAAAGAGCACAAGGTTATTTGGACTTATTTGACAATGGATTCCCCAAGTGAATCTGTTGATTTTTCTAAGCACAACCGT
This sequence comes from Ascaphus truei, assembly GCF_040206685.1. NCBI lineage: Eukaryota > Metazoa > Chordata > Amphibia > Anura > Ascaphidae > Ascaphus > Ascaphus truei. The sequence continues at coordinate 53,120,816 of NC_134489.1, read as the reverse complement.
GATTAAATGGACAAAGACCCATAATAGGTATACTTTGAAGTTGTGTGAAGATTTTATTCACATACATTTTTTAAAGACTTACTGTTGCCATATCAGAACAAGTTGCAAGGTTCCACCCGAACGAGGGAAGACATTGTTCACTGAAGGCAAGCCATGGGAAGCCTACAAAATTATATCCCGTGGTTTTTTTTTTTATTTTTATGATTACAATTTCAGTATCTATCTGCCAGGTGGTACAGTGAATATTTCTTCCAATTGCCGTGGTGAGGCTGTTGAACGGTACAAGTACTTTACAGAGTAAATAATAATATTTGCATAGTAATATGTAGTTCTCTTATAGGGTTCACACTAAAGCCTCGTCCATGTTGCCTGCGTGCTTGCGGAACCGTGCTGACGCGCGCTCCCGCTCAGCACTGAGCCCCTACAGCCGCAATTAGAGCGGCTTGCCGGCGAGACAGGCCGGTCACGTGAGCGGTTCACCCAATGAGGGCGAACCAGCTCCGTGACGTCACTGGCCCGCCCCCGGCCAGTGACGCGCCCGCCCCCGGACCGCCCCCTGATGGCTGCTGAGAGCGCTTGCGGTAAGCAACCACAAGGCCAGGGAAAGCACTCGCTTTCCCTGAGCCTCAGCGTGCCAGCGGTAAGCGTGTCCACACCCTAAGGCTTTGGTCCCGCTTGCTACTGCAGCGCCCGCTGTGGCGGACGCTGCAGGGACGAGAGCCCTCTACTCAATGGCGCCGGGCCCGCTGCGAGGGGGTGCCGCAGCGCTGTGGCGAGAGTTTCTCCTGCTCTCAATAGAATTGAGAGCAGGACTCGCGACGGAGCGCTAGGCCACGCCCCCGGCCGTTCAGCCAAGGAGGGCGAACCTGCCGGGTGACGTCATGGCCGCGCCCCCGTCACTCCCCCGCCACGCCCCCCCTGGTCTCTCTTCCTGCAGCTCACTGCAGACCGGGGAATAGGCTGCACGTGCGTGCAGCGGAGGCACTGGGACCTTAGCCTAAGATTGTGGTACTTTTCTTAATGGAGTGAAAAAAGCTGTTACACTGTACTATACATTTAGTATATTAATACCTTCAGTCTTCTCCTCTGCCTAAAGAAGATTTTTAAACAATAAAATTTTAATTTTTCATTCACAATGATTTTTTAACAACATACTTTTGTGAAATGCATAATATATTGTGTGTGAATTCCATGGAGATGTGTACGTACTTTGTGTGCTTTACTTACTCCACATATTGTATGTGTTACATCATGGAATGCATGTATGCGTAACACAGCTGGTTAAATAGTGTCTATGCATTTGTCTGCACCAATTTTAAAGATTTCCATTTGGACTTACTTTTTAATAAGTTTAGCACAAAACACCATGCAACACCCCTACAAACCCTTCCCCTATTATGCATTCTAAAATGAAAGATCTGCTCTTGTGCATTGTGGACATTAAAACAATATTAACTATGTTAAATATCTTGGAAACATTAACTTGGCTTACTATTGTTTGAGTTGGCAAGGAGATATAGCTCCAGTATGTGTGACCAATTAATCAGCATTGATGAGAAATCATAGCGTTAAAGACGCAGAAGGTAAATAAAAATGTTAAGTGGGGTGTTGGTGCAAACAAAGAAAGAAAAAAAACTGAGCTATGCACCATTACATTAACATTCTATACAGGCACACATATTCCAATTAAACATGTCTCACCCCTGCCCTGCCTTTTTCTTGTCACAATATTAAAAAAAACAACAGTGGCAGTTGAATAAGAAATATTTATTATATTTCAGTATAAGTGAGGTAAGAAAGTATTGTGCATTTACTTTAACTACAGTACAAGGCAAGTATCATTTAAGAGTAGCTGTACATGTGTATGTAAACATTATAGGTTTAAACATGATAGTGTTAATACTGTTTGTCATGTACGGCACACCTACAGTATGAGTATGTGACCTGCATAAGGGACAAGGATTAATACACAACTTTCTAGCTGGCCCGCTTTTCACCTTCGCAAAGGTACCACAAAATAACAATATTTTCCCTAAATTCCTCCCCATATACCACCTGTCACGAACATCACACATGTGAGCATGTGACTTGGATATGCAACCAGGGTTAATACACATGGCCACTTTAGCCAATTCACCTTTCTCCTCCGCAAGGTATTTTCAATGAGTTAAAATTAACCACTTAATCAATTGCAATCATATCTATCCTTTTCCACTACCCAAGTAGTATGCAAAATATGTAATGCTAGGGTCTCAGATCCCTGTCTATTCTAGAAAAAACTAGGCCCTTAACACACAAAAATCTGTTGTAGCAAAAGGTGTCCGAAAACGTAAATGCGCTCTACAAAGCATGAAGCAGTTAATTCAGAGCCCCAAAGCATTACTTATTAAAGAATGTTTTAATGTATAAAAATACAGTGCTTGGATTACAGAAAAAAATTATTACAAGAACATACAGTTAACATAAATGCAGAAGTTTCTTAAAATAACAGGCTAAAACATCAATCCCTATACAGTACATTACCATATGTCATAGGTTTCCCCCCAGAGAGGTCACTGGCGTAGAAATATGAAAATTCATGTGTCTGATCCGAAATACACCTCTGTGGAATTCTGCTTTCATAATTCCAAGGCAAGACTTATATACAATTTTTCTCCCATTGAAAACCACATAAGCCCACCCCTGTTTTAAATCAGCTGCTAGGTTGACGACTTTACGACAGAGGGAAAAAGAACTCCTAAACAGACATTTAAAATCTTGACTCAATATATAAGAACTAATAACTTAATTTCCCCAATATTTAGACATTTACCATCTTCATGGCTGTGCCCATGCTCTCCACATGAACGCTTGCACCTAATTTGACAGTCTAATGTCAATTTTCGCAGGAGAAACAATTATCTGTCTATGGCACTGTCACGAGAGAACAGCACATATATTCAATAACCGGGCAAGATTGAACAAGACTAGGATATAGTAAACTGAATGAGTTTATTTCCTATGAGCAGAACAGACAATACATCAAGCAAATAACATTACAGAAATATTTACACTTACTGGGGTTGGACAAGGAGATATTCAGCCGAATAGCAACTCCTTAGTTGTTATAGGTCACAACAAGCACAACAAGCACAACAAGCAACAACAAGCAACAGGAATAAGGGGTGCAAGCAACTATATAGATGCAGGCCTCCCAGTCCTAACATGGCAGTTCAGTTATTGGTGAACAATTACCTTCTCCCAATCACAGGTTGCCAGGTAACGCAAGAAGCTGGGTTTACCCAGCCCCTCATTAATATATCCCTCCCCTGTAGCTACTTGGCCAGCCCATTTATAAAAAAAAATATGACATGATGCCTTCGTTGCCATCCTGTCTAGCAAAAATGCTTATTGGGCAGGGGTCTTTCATGTAGGGTGTTACGTTTGACAGGTCACAATGGTTATCACCTAGTTTTGAGACCTAGCTGCATAGGCAATGAGGCGTGTCATCTCCAGCGATGTACAAGTTTTTTTGTCACCTCTGAGGAACTTCTCCACAACAAAGCCTTTCAAGTAGCCTCCTTTGATTGTACAATTACATATCAAAGTGGCCATTTGGCAAGCTTCCAAACTTATATCCAAAGTTATAGTAAAAACAGCGATAACTCATAACTATATTTCCCATATATTAAATCAGATTAACAATATATATGCAACCTGTGTTCGTTGCATAGGAAAGCATATCCAAATTTCAGCCTTGTAGCACAAACACATACAGAGATATGGTTATATGGGGTTTACATTATGACAAATACACAGTTAACCCCTCTCTCCATGTTAATACATAACATAGCTATTAATTCTACTGAAGCAGGGGGATGCAGATCAACATACAGTATACACAATATGGTTAACCCTTTCCCTCCTGACATGATTTATACACACATAGTAAATAACACAGACTGCTGGGAAATACAGCAGTGTATAACGGGTAAATCAAAGAAAAACCCAACAGGCGCTCAGAGATAGTGAATTCCTGCTTAGTGATGTGATGTATTATAATGTGCTACCGGAGTTCAGGTATAATCAACCCCACATTGAGTAAGTAAAAAATGTATAATGTCTTTTCCAGCAACTGGCTTGCTTCAAGCACTATAACGTTGAGGTAAAAAGACTCACTTGTTGATCCTGGGGTTGTTGCCTGCCGGGTCCTCTTCTTTTGGGAGGTGTTGTTTCTCCTGCAATCCGACCTTGTCTTGGCGTTAGATGAGTGTGGAGTGGAGGGGGCACCCCTGCATCGTGGATTGCCTGTGTCCTCTTCACCACCAACACTACATCCGCTGGATCGCGGTGGGTGGTCAGCTGACCGACGGCAGCAGCAGACTTCCGGATTCACTCACGAGGAAGACGGGACATCATAAGCAGGTTGACGTGCTGGCGAGACTGAACAGCATAGCATGGATCCTCCCGAAGGGGGTAAAGCGCCGCACAGTCACAGGAAATAACTGAAGGCTGATGAGTGGCAGTGAAAGGCTGAAACGCGTCAGAGGATCTGCTTGCACCTTTGTGCCATTAAAGTTTTTTTAACTGCCACTCCTCAGCCTTCAGTTATTTGCTGTGACTGTGCGGCGCTTTACCTCCTTCGGGAGGATCCATGCTATGCTGGGAAATACACTGGCGACACACTTTATTGCAGTGTGGCCAGTACCGCAAGCCGGGAGATTTCCCGGCTTGCAAGTGGCAGCCCCTCGGCGTGCCGCGCGTCTCCGATGCGCGGTCACGTGTCATCGGGTGCCTGCGCCCCCTGCACGCACGTCCAGGACTCCCCGAGGGAGCCCTGGTGTCCCGCGATGTGGGGGACGGCGGCAGGGGGTTCCGGGGGACCCGGCGGACCCGGAGAGGAGAGGGGGAAGCCGCGATCGGCGGGCCTCTCCTCCGCTGCTTCGGCGCGCGCCCGGCACCCTCCGGCGCGCGCCAGGTAACTGCTGCGGCCGAGAACGGGCAAATGCTCGAATAAACTCGGCCGCAGCAGTACATCTCAGACTTGGGGCAATTCTGCTGAAGCAGGGGGATGCAGATCAACATATACACCGATCCCATTAACCCCTCATACCCCGATCATGACAGGCACTTCTTACGCTGGCCGTGTGTGGTATGATTTTATTTGTATTATTGCCGCAATTACACATACTGTATGTACCTGTTATTATGCAGAATAGATGATGTCACATGATATTCTCATTTTTGATTAAGTCATCCAACTTAGTAGTGACCAGTTTCTCACCTCTCTTTTTGCACAAGTTATCATTTAAGAATATTTTGTTTTCTTTGAAGTTGACCACCTAATATTTGGCTATTGTTTATAGTCTTCTAAATGACACATCATTTTTAGAAAGCCATCAGTGATAAGCCCCCCGCCCCCCCCCCCCCCTCAATTAAGCCCTCCTTGAACATCTGCACAGACCCAGGTAGGGTCTTGGCCTGTCATAAAACCAATATATTGTATTTTTTGTTTCAATCTTTTTTATTGTATTTTTGAAGTGAAACTTCCTTAGTGGCACCTCATTCGTGATGGGGCAAAAATGGATTGTGGAGACAGAAATGAAACGGATGTGACGTCAGTGCTGGCAGTTGAGGCCGGGCTGTGTTCTGGCTCAGCCCGACCCCAACACTGACATCACACCCGCTCCACAAATCAGATGCGTATCGCCGCCGGCGCCGCTCCTAACGGGCGCTGCTCCCCCCACATGGCTAATGACATATGCGGCGGCGGCGGCGGCGATAGCCGCCGGCGCCGCTCCTAACGGCCGCCATTCCCCCCGCACATCCGCTGCCAAGCCGCGCATGCTCAGTAATCATGGGGACTGGAGGAAAGCCACGCATGCGCAGAAGCGGTTGGCAGCGGCGCCGTTCCCCGCCCGCTGCCACGGCTGTAAACATGTGTTGCCGTTCCCCGTCTGCTGCCCGGGACAGCAGAGACCGCCTGACCGGGACAGCAGAGACCGCCCGACCGGGACAGCCCCCCCCCCCCTTTCCTAACCCGAATGGGACCTCCCTCCCAGCCCACACATGTGCCCGCCTAACTTCCACTACCGCTGCCATGCCGCGCATGCGCAGAAGCGGCTGGCAGCGGCGCCATTCAGCCCTCCAGTGACGCGGGCGTTTGCGGGCCCCCCAGGAAGCGGTGTTACAAAAACCCGGGCGCAACCCGCGCACACCCCCCCCCCCCCAGACCCCCCACACACTGACGGACCCCCCCACATACTGACTGACCCCCCCCGGACCCCCCCACACACTGACAGATCCCCTCAGACCTCCACACACACTGACTGACCCCCCCAGACCCCCACACACACTGACTGACCCCCCCCAGACCCCCACACACACTGACTGACCCCCCCAGACCCCCACACACACTGACTGACCCCCCCAGACCCCCACACATACTGACTGACCCCCCAGACCACCAAACACACTGACTGACCACCCCAGACCCCCACACACACTGACTGACCCCCCAGAGACCCACACACACTGACTGAACCCCCCAGACCCCCACACACACTGACTGACCCCCCCAGACCCCCACACACATTGACTGACCCCCCCAGACCCCCACACACACTGACTGACCCCCCCAGACCCCCACACACACTGACTGACCCCCCCAGACCCCCACACACACTGACTAACCCCCCAGACCCCCACACACACTGACTGAACCCCCCAGACCCCCACACACACTGACTGAACCCCCCAGACCCCCACACACACTGACTGAACCCCCCAGACCCCCACACACACTGACAGACCCCCACACACACTGCCTGACCCCCCCAGACCCCCACACACACTGACTGACCCCCCCAGACCCCCAAACACACTGACTGACCACCCCAGACCCCCACACACTGACTGACCCCCCAGAGACCCACACACACTGACTGACCCCCACACACACTGACTGAACCCCCCAGACCCCCACACACACTGACAGACCCCCACACACACTGCCTGACCCCCCAGACCCCCACACACACTGCCTGACCCCCCCAGACCCCCACACACACTGCCTGACCCCCCCAGACCCCCACACACACTGACCCCCCCAGAGCCCCACACACACTGACTGACCCCCCCAGACCCCCACACACTGACCCCCACGACCCCCACACACACTCACAGTCACACGCACACTTAGTCACACTCACACGCACACTCACAGTCACACGTACACTCAGTCACACTCACACTCAGTCACACTCACAGTCAGACGCACTCAGTCACACTCACAGTCAGACGCACACGTACAGTCACACGCACACGCATAGTCACACGCACAGTCACACGCACACGCATAGTCACACGCACAGTCACACGCACACTCTCAGTCACACGCACACTCTCAGTCACACGCACACTCTGTCACCCGCACACTCTGTCACCCGCGCACTCTGTCACACGCGCACTCTGTCACACGCGCACTCTGTCACACGCGCACTCTGTCACACGCGCACTCTGTCACACGCGCACTCTGTCACACGCGCACTCTGTCACACGCGCACTCTGTCACACGCGCACTCTGTCACACGCGCACTCTGTCACACGCGCACTCTGTCACACGCGCACTCTGTCACACGCGCACTCTGTCACACGCGCACTCAGTCACACGCGCACTCAGTCACACGCGCACACTCTCAGTCACACGCGCACACTCTCAGTCACACGCGCACACTCTCAGTCACACGCGCACACTCTCAGTCACACGCACACTCTCAGTCACACGCACACTCTCAGTCACGCACACTCTCAGTCACACGCGCACTCTCAGTCACACGCGCACTCTCTGTCACACGCGCACACTCTCAGTCACACGCGCACACTCTCAGTCACACGCGCACACTCTCAGTCACACGCGCACACTCTCAGTCACACGCACACTCTCAGTCACACGCACACTCTCAGTCACACGCACACTCTCAGTCACACGCACACTCTCAGTCACATGCACAGTCACACGCACAGTCACACGCGGAATTCACACTTAGTGCAAATAGCTAATACAGGGGATGTGTGCCGAGCACGCGCATTCTAAGTCAAATTTATTTGCATTTTGTCATTGAGATTGTATTTTGATTTTTAATTAAAACATCACCAACACCAACACAAATACAATTTCTGTGACAAAAGTCAAAGAAGTTTCACTTACTATGCGCGTGCTCAGCACACACAGCTTTTTTTTTTGAGATACACATCTTTACATTGCAAGGGGAACATCACATTAAAGGTGGTACACAATATATTCAATATTTTCATACAGTATTAAGATCCAAAGTTATGGATATGTATCCATGTTGTTCCCCTCATTTCTTAACAGTGAGCTGCTGCTCCTTATTCTCAGGTGTGAACTTAAATTGGATAGAAGAGATAAGATAGAAAAAAGGTATAGTTGGAAGGAGGGGGGGAGGAAGGGAAGGGAGAGGGTGGGTATGGAGGGGAACTTAATACAATGATTGGTACTGGACCTACTCTCCTATTGCCTACTTATCTTTGGAGCCAGGGCTCCCATGTTCGGTAGAACTGATCCGTAGTTTGGTTTAGTTGGGCAGTTAGTTTTTCCATGTACAGTAAATTACTTTGTTTATTCTTTTGCACACCATTACTCTTGATGGCGTTTTAATCTTTTTCCAAGCCGCAGCCAAGGAACATCTCGCCGCTGTTAGAATGAAAGAGATCAGTTTCTTCATGGGAGACAGGATATTTTCCCCTGGCTTGGCCAGCACAAGGATCAGCGGGTCCAGAGGAATCCTCAGTTCCGTAATCTCTAGGATCATACTCTGGATCATCACCCAAAAGTTCTGCACCACTGGGCAAGTCCACCATATATGAGCCATATCTCCCCTGAGACCACATCCTCTCCAACATAGATCGGGAGTCCCAGGGAAGATCTGGCTCAGCCTACTAGGAGTTAGGTACCACCAAAATAGAATCTTGTAAATGTTTTCCTTTGTTATAGTGCAAATTGAAGTTTTGGCTGCCGATTCCCAGATATCCTCCCACTCGTCCTGCTCTATCTCTACATTTAGGTATTTTAAGCATGTAAGAATGGTTTGGTGCATTTACAGGTGACTCTATCCCAACGTATATATCCGATATCAATCCTCTATGGTAGGTACCTTTTTTACAATACATTTCAAATTTTGATAAGTTATGGAAACTTCTATTCTGTGACATTGACAAGAGAAAGTGCCTAATTTGGAGATATTTAAAGAGGTGAAAATCTTGTGTTTGGTATTTATTTTGGATATCCTGGAAGGACAAAACCCTTCCCTTTTCCACTAAGTCGCTGCTATTTTAATATCTACATTTTGAAATTGGGTGAATTGCCCTTGAGAGCAGCCCAGAGGAAAGTCTGGGTTGTTGAAAATAGGAGTTAGCAGGGATGTGGAAGTCCTTAATGTATACTTTCCTTTATTTTTTGACCACATTTTCCACTTGCACCTCATCGATCCCAAGTCAAACCGCCTTACCTGTGTCTCCCTGGACCCCTGGGACCAGAGAGCTACTGTGAGGGATTGAGGTTTTGCATAGTAAGATTCAGTTGCCAACCAGCAGCAGGTTGTAGGATCATTATTCCAAATCACTACTTGTTTTATTTAGGCTGTTTGATAATATTTAATAATATCTGGAACCCCAAGGCCTCTCCTTGTTTTTGAAGCTAGCATTACAGATCTAGCAACTCTCGGTCTTTTATCTCTCCATATAAATTGAAAGATTTGGTTTTGTATGTTTTTTTAGCTCAGACTGAGGTATGTTTATTGGAAGCGTTTGGAAGTCGTATAACAATCTTGGGAGAATATTCATTTTGGCAGAAATGATTCTTCCCATCCAGGATATTTGGAATTTATTCCATGCCTGTAGATCTTTTTTGATTTTATTGAAAAGTGGAGGGTACTTACTTTGGTCTAGAGATTTATAAGAACTCGTTATATTAATTCCTAGATATTTAATGTGGGTAGAGCTCCATTTATAATCAAAGTTTGATTGCAGCAATTTTAGTTCTGAAGCTAGAAGCATTAAGTTTAGGGCTTCTGATTTATCATAATTAATTTTGTAGCCTGAGACTTTGCCAAATTGATCTATTAGGAGTTGGAGATTTGGGAGGGATGTATGTGGAGCTGCTAGGGATAATATAATGTCGTCTGCGAATAGAGATACCTTATAGTTTATTCCATCAATTGGAATTCCTTGAACATTGATGCTGTCTCTAATTTTGGCCGCTAATGGCTCAATTGATATGCAAAGAGGAGAGGTGACAAGGGGCATCCCTGTCTAGTTCCATTTGCAATCTTGATTGGGTCCGAATTTCTCCCTGGAAGTTTGATATACGCTGTGGGTTTCTGGTACAGGGCTCTGACACCCTCCAGAAATGGGCCTTTAAATCCAAATTTTTACATGGTCTGGTCAAGAAATAACCATTTTATTCTATCAAATGCTTTTTCAGCGTCCAAGCTTAATAGTATCGCTCTTGTATCAGTGAGGTGTACGTGGTCTATAATGTTTATAATCTTGCGGGTATTGTCCGAGACCTGTCTGTAAGAGACAAAGCCCACCTGATCAATATGTATTAGTTTTGGTAGGATCGGGGTTAGTCTATTTGCCAGGATTTTGCTATATAACTTTAAATCTGTATTAAGTAATGATATAGGTCTGTAATTTCCACATTGGAGTGGCTCTCTCCCCTCTTTGTGGATGATAGCTATGTTAGCCATAGACATAGAAATTGGTATCGGATCACCTCCCAGAAAGGAGTTGAAAGTTTCCAAAACATATGGGGACAGGATCGCCTGAAATGTCTTTTAGTATAAGTTGGTAAAACCATCTGGGTCTGGTGATTTAGCAACCTTTAAAGATTTAATCACTTCTGCTAGCTCTTCCTGAGATATTTTCTTATTCAGGGACTGTAAATCCTCCTCTGAGAGTGAGGGAAGATTACATTGTTTTAAATATTGAGAGATTGCCTCAGCGTTTTTTTGGCTTTCTTTTGGGGATTCTAAGTTATAAAGTTTGGAATAAAAATGTGAGAATTCTTGTGCTATCTTTGTTTCATCATTTAAGATTTGTCCAGATTTAGATCGAATTGACTGGATCTGAGTTTTGACTCTCATACCTCTTAATTTGTTGGCTAGTAACTTGTCATCTTTATTGCCCTTATCATAGTATCGTTGATTAGTCCATCTCAACGCCCTCTCCACCTCTTCAATTTGGAGATGTTTAAGCTCCAATCTTGTTTTTTCTAATATTTTATAAAGTTTTTTTGCGGGATTATTTTTATGTTCTAATTTAATCATTTTGTCCGTAATTTCTTTATATTGTTTCATCTTGTTTTTTTTCCTATATGAGGCTATGGAGATAAAGTCTCCTCTTATCGATGCTTTGTGGGCTTCCCACAACATTGCGGGAGCCGAAACTGAGCCCTTATTTATTGAAAAATAGTCTTATGCGTAATTGTTCTCACTATTTCTGGTAAATTTAATAAGGAATAATTTAATTTCCATTTATATGGATTGTTTTTAATAAAGGGCAGAGAAAGGGTTGTCGACAGGGGCATGGTCTAACCAGGTTATTGAGTCTATATTTGACTGAGAGGATGCCTGAAGAATATTTTTGGTACCCAGAAAACAATCAATCCTTGAATAGGTCTGGTGTGGCGCTGAGAAAAATGTATAGTATGCTGACCCCGATGCTGTGCTCTCCAGATATCCACCAGAGAAAAGTCTCTCATCAGGTCCCTAAATTGTTTTGTGGATTTTTGAACTTGGGCTGAGTGTGTGAAGCCCTGGGTGGAGGATTTATCCTCTTCTGGGGTGTTTACCAAGTTCATTTCTCCTGCTATTATTAGGGATGAAAGAGTTTGTTGGTTCAATGATTCCAACACTTTGGTCAGAATTTATGTCATTTCCCAGAACCCCTTGCTACAGTGATAATTATGTGATAATGGTTGAAAGGCAGGGTTTCAGACCTGTCTAAGACATGTGAATGTGCTCATAGTGATATTCTTTATTGGATATATATATATATAACGGAAATAGCCGTGTTAGTCCGGTTGCGATTGTGCAGAATAAATGAGTACTTCAGTATTAGGTGATATCTTTTCTATTTGGACTAACAATTTATGTAATAGGAAAAGCTTTCGAGAGTTGTCCTCTCTTCCTCAGGTCGGCAATACTGGTTTACAAAAGTATATCTATATACTATATATAGATTGTTTGCAACATCCGCCATAGCTGAACTGGAGAAAAATTGAGATCCACTGTGGATGCTGAAAAGCTTAAGTTGTCTATGCAAAAATTTAAATTACACTTTTGAAATTAAAGTAAAATATAAAATAATATATTTAATAGGAAAAGTTTTATTTGGTAACTTTCAAGTTTCTTGCAGTTTAGACTTCTTTTTAAGGATATCAATTATTTACCATCAAAGACTATTGTTCACCTATGAAATTTCAATCAATATGCACACTAATGCGAGTAGACCTATTCCCTATTACCTTTATCAGCAATTGATTATTTGAACCTGCTCTGGCCATTATGTATCATATGCAGAAAACAGATGTGTCTGCCCATGTATAAATCTTTGCCCGTACAAATTTAATTTGCTACTTGAGCAATTTAATTAGCTTTTACCCATTTAAACTAAACAAACTAGCAAATTGAAAAAAAAAAAAAAAAGATAAACTGAGCACATTATCAATAGTTGAGTAGTTTCTTCTATCAGAATTGGTAGTGAAGTGGCCCATAAGAAGGGCACTGAAATTGTGCTCCAGGTGATGGGGAAGAGATAAGCATGTATGAAGAAAGGGCTTGTAATATTGCAAGCTAATAAATACCAACATCAATTACATGTTTTATCTTCGGTCATTAACGTTTGTTGTAGTCTAAAATGCATGGGTAATTTTGTGGGGGAATGTGGTGAAACATTTTTTTACGGGTCAACAAAATATACAACATTTCTTTTTTTAAAGTTAAATTATTTCATGTCATTTTGATATTAATACATTTTTCTTTGCTTAGGGTTTCCCTACAAAAACACCACTGGTAAAAGGAATCAGTTTTTCTCTTTTGGATCTTAATGATTATTAAAGTTTTGTGCACTTCAAACATACTGTACTAATGAAGCACAGTTTGGCAGCTATACTTCCATCTGAGAAAGCCGTGGACAAAAGTAGTATTATTCATTCACTTATGTAACAACCGGGGAGTCATGCCGCCCTCGGCGCATTCCCCACTCACCTGCTACCCCGCCAGCTCCTCCCGCGCCGCGCAACCAGCCTCCCTTGAGCACGCCGTTCTCTGCTACTCCCAGGCACGCGCGCACGCCGGCGTGCTCCTTGTACTACCGGCTCTGGGCGCGCACCCGGTCACGCACTCGCAGGCACGGCCACAAGGAGACGCGGCCACACAGAGGCGCCCCAACCTCTTAAAGGTACACTACACCAAGGTAATGCTGCAATCAAATGCAGGCTTACTACTGGGCTCTATAGCCCCTCCCCTGGGAGCCCTTCTGGACCTATCCCTGCCGCAGCCTGGCCCATCCAGACCCCCCTACCTTGCTACCCTGCCATTGGACCCTCTCTCCTACATATACCCTGCGGTTTCACTAACTCGTCGGCTGAGCATAGAACCAGTTGTTCTCATCACTCTCTGCCTCCCTAGTCCTGTCTTGTCTTGTTTTGCAGTCTTCCTCGTGTACCGAACCGGCTTCCTCTTCGACTCTCCGTACCTCTGGCATCCCGAACTTGGCATACGGCAATACGATTCTCCGCACCTCTGGCACCCCGAACTCGGCAAACGGTAAACGATTACGTCTCTCTCTCTAATCCCGGACTTGGCTAACAGCACCCACTACCATCCGTACCTCTCCTGCCCCGACTCGGACACCCAGACCATTCTACTCTCAAGACGTGCCCTCGTGGTTGTGGGTGGCATTATATCCTTTCCCACCTCAGCACCGCGGTCCAATCTCGTTTGTGGTGAGCTCGACCTGAGATTATGCTCAGCCCAACAAACATGGACCCCGCTGAGGTGGAGCGTACTTTAACTTCCCACACTAATCTCTTCGCCAGGCTGGAGACTTATCTAGAACAAAATGATAGGTGGATGGATTTGCTTCAGCAGAGCCTTCATTCCCTTACCGTTCAAGCCCGGGCTTCCAGTCTGGGACCTTCACCAACGGCCTCAACGTCCTCCGCAACTGTCTTTACATCTACTCCATCTGCTATGGAACCCCGAATTCCGACCCCTAAACGCTACGCTGGGGACCCCAAGGATGTAGGGGCTTCCTTAATCAATGTTTTATTCAATTCCAACTCTCACCCTCTCGTTTTGTCTCCTCAAGCTCTAAGGTCGCCTATATCGTGGCTCTTCTCTCCGACGAGGCGCTGGCCTGGGCCTCTCCCATTTGGGAATAACAGTCTCCCATCACACAGGACATCGACCTCTTCGCCCGTGACTTCCGAAGGGTCTTTGACACACCTGGACGGCAGTTAACGGCAGCTTCCTCTCTCTTCCACATAACCCAGGCAGATCATCCCGTCATCCGATACGCTGTGGAATTCCGCACCATTGCAGCCGAGACAGGGTGGAACAATGAAGCACTATCTTCTGCATTTTGGCAAGGCCTGTCGGAGCACCTAAAGGATGAGCTTGCGGCGCGGGAACGTCCTACTGACCTAGAGGATTTGATCGCCCTATGCATTCGGGTGGACCAGCGTCTGCAGGAGCGGAGGACTGAACGTTCTTGTCATCGTCAACGTGTTTCAAGGTCTCCCGTCCCGTCGTTCGTGTCCCCAGCAACTCCATCTTTGGACGTCCCGGAACCAATGCAATTGGGAGGGAATAAGCTGTCCTCTGCCGAGAAACAACGCCGGCGCAGTGCAGGTCTATGTATGTACTGTGGCAATGCCGGTCACTTGGTGCTCCAGTGTCCCCACAAGCCGGGAAATGCAAAATCCCAATGAGATCCCGGGGAGTCTCGTTGGGAACACTGCCGCTCTCCCCCATCATCAAGGTGTCCTTCCCACCAGGATCCTGCTGCCAGTGACGCTGTCTGGAGAGGGGTTTCATACTCAAGCACTGGCATTTGTGGACTCCGGTTCCGCAGGCAATTTCATTGATCAAGCCTTTGCAGAACGGAACAATATTCCACTTACCTGCAAGAGGATTCCAGTGGGCCTGGAGGCCATTGATGGTCGACCACTACAACCGGCCTTCATCACGCTGCAGACGGTGCCTCTTCAAACACAGTTCGTCGGGGTTCATACGGAGACCATTACCGTCGATGTCATTCACACTCCTTCCGTCGAGCTGATCCTGGGCCTTCCTTGGCTCCAACTCTATAATCCTCACCCCGACTGGACCAACCGGGAGCCTATCCAGTGGGGTGCTCAATGTGCCAAAACCTGTACCAGGCTGCCCCAGAAGTTAGGAGATTTGCGTACCATGCCAGAGGAGGTCAACTCCTTGCCCGTAGTGTACTTGGATTTCCGTGATGTTTTCGACAAGGCACTTATCGAGGTCCTACCCCCGCACCAACCTTTTGACTGTCCTATCGACCTGCTACCCGGGGCAGCCCTTCCCAGAGGGCGATCTTATCCACTTTCTCTTCCAGAGACTAAAGCCATGAACAGCTACATTACGGAGAATTTGGAGAGGGGTTTCATCAGAAAATCTTCTTCCCCAGTCGGAGCGGGCTTCTTTTTTGTAAAGAAGAAGGACGGTCTCTTCGCCCATGCATCGATTACCGGGGCTTGAATGAGATTACGCGCAAAAAACGCTACCCGCTGCCTTTGATTTTGGAGCTCTTCGATCGCCTTCAAGGAGCAACCATTTTTTCTAAATTGGACTTAAGGGGCGCTTACAATTTGGTAAGGATACATGAGGGGGACGAGTGGAAGACTGCGTTTAACACCCATGACGGCCATTATGAATACCTGGTTATGCCGTTTGGCCTGTGCAACGCGCCAGCAGTCTTTCAGGACTTAGTCAATGAAATTTTCCGGGACATTCTTAACAAATGTCTCATCGTTTACTTAGACAACATTCTAATCTTTTCTAAGTCCATCCAAGAGCACATTAAACACATTCAGCAGATGCTGTTATGCCTCCAGGAGAACCATCTCTTTGCGAAATTGGAGAAATGTCAATTCCATCTGACGTCCGTGGCGTTCCTGGGATACATTATCTCTGACTCCGGGTTCACTATGGATCCAGCGAAACTAAAGGCCATTCTGGACTGGCCTCGTCCGACCACCCTTAAAGCCGTGCAACACTTTCTAGGTTTCGTAAACTACTACCGTCGCTTCATTCACAATTTTTCCACCACGGTATCTCCCATCACTGCTCTAACCAAAAAAAGGTGCAGATCCCTCATCGTGGCCTGGAACCGCCATTCAAGCATTTAATCTTCTCAAGAAGGCTTTCGTGTCTGCCCTGATCCTCACCCACCCAGATCCTAATCTCCCAATTACCCTGGAAGGGGATGCCTCTTACGTCGGGGCTGGCACCATTTTATCCCAAAGGACTTCGCCCTTAGCCAGATTACACCCATGTGCCTTCTTTTCTAAGAAATTTTCTTCCGCAGAACGGAATTATGATGTCGGAAACTGGGAACTCTTGGAAATCAAGTTGGCATTAGAGGAATGGTGACACCTCTTAGAAGGCATGGAAACCCCCATAACCATCCTCACAGACCATAAGAATCTCCTCTACTTAGAAGGGACACGTTGATTGAGCGCCCGACAAGCCCGCTGGGCGTTATTCTTCTCCTGGTTCAATTACTTCATCTCCTTCATCCCAGGCTCCAAAAACCTGAAGGCAGATGCTCTGTCACAGCAGTTCCTTGCAGAGGATAGGTCTGAATAGCGACTAGAGACGATAATTCCTTCCAAATTTATCGTATCCGCCAATTCCTTCAACATCATGGACAAGATCCTATCCGAGCAATCACAGGCTCCTATGGGGCACAAGGTCCCGGAGGGAAGGCTCTACACCGCACCGCAACATCGCAAGAGAGTCCTCGAGTGGTGCCATTCCTCTAAGTCGGCAGGACACCCAGGGATGCGGAAAACTAACGACCTCATCCAACGAACCTTCTGATGGCCAGGGATGTCTAAAGATGTGGAGGAGTTTGTGAAGGCGTGTGGCACATGTGCTCGCAACAAAGTACCCCAGGTCAAACCAGCAGGCCTTCTTCTTCCATTACCCATCCCAGATCGGCCTTGGAACCATATTTCTATGGATTTTTATCGTGGATCTTCCCACTACCAAATGGATGAATACCATCCTTGTTGTCATTGATCGCTTTTCCAAGCAGACTCACCTTGTTCCCTTGAGAGGTCTTCCGAATTCCCCCAGGCTCGCGGATGTTTTCATCCAGGAAATCTTTCGTCTCCATGGAGTGCCGTCGACCATCGTCTCGGACAAGGGGGTCCCAATTAATTTCAAAATTTTGGTGAGCCTTCTCACTAAAAATGGGTATTTCATTACAATTCTCCTCAGGATACCACCCACAGACCAAAACCTGGAACAGTACCTTCGATGTTTCGTAACCGATACACAGGACGATTGGGTGGATCTGCTACCTTGGGCCGAGTTTGCCCTCAACTCCATACGTAATGACTCCACTCAAGAATCTCCCTTTTTTGTAAATTTCGGGTTTCACCCATCCCGCTTACCCTCCTCCCCCCTATCCTCTGGGGTACCAGCAGTTGACAAACGTATCAACTGGCTGAAAGACTTATGGAGGAAGATTCAGGAGAACCTAAGAGTGGCCACAGGAAGACAGAAACTCCAGGCAGATCGCCATCGACGCCAGGTCCCAGAATTCTCTCCAGGAGACAGGGTATGGCTTTCATCCAGGAATATTCGACTAAAGGTTCCCACTATGAAGCTGGCACCGAAGTTCCTCGGTCCCTTCCCCGTGGTCAGGAGGATTAATCCAGTGGTTTATCGCCTGCATCTTCCACCCTCAATGAGGATTCCCCCCGTCTTTCATGTATCCTTGCTAAAACCAGCATTTCAGAGTCCTCGTTTTTCCAAGACCACTTCCCTCCACTCCCTCTTCTGATCCAAGGACAACAGGAGTACGAGGTCCAGTCTATCCTGGATTCTAGGATCTCCAGAGGAGGAGTACAGTACCTGGTCCACTAGACGGGGTTCGGACAGAGGAACGCTCGTGGGTTCCCCACCGAGACCTCCACGCTCCCCGACTCGTCCAGACATTCCATCGTAGGAATCCCTCCAAACCGTGCCATGGACGCCTGGAGGTCACCCCTGAGGGGGGGGGGGGAAGTACTGTAACAACCGGGGAGTCACGCCGCCCTCGGCGCACTCACCTGCTACCCCGCCGGCTCCTCTCACGCCGCGCAACCAACCTCCCTTCAGCACGCCGTTCTCTGCTACTCCCAGGCACGCGCGCGCACGCCGGCGTGCTCCTTGTACTACCGGCTCTGGGCGCGCACCCGGTCACACGCTCGCAGGCGCGGCTACATGGAGGCGCGGCCACACAGAGGCGCCCCAACCTCTTAAAGGTACACTACACCAAGGTAATGCTGCAATCAAATGCAGGCTTACTACTGGGCTCTATAGCCCCTCCCCTGGGAGCCCTTCTGGACCTATCCCTGCCACAGCCTGGCCCATCCACACACCCCCTCTTGCTACCCTGCCATTGGACCCTCTCTCCTACATATACCCTGTGGTTTCACTAACTCGTCGGCTGAGCATAGAACCAGTTGTTCTCATCACTCTCTGCCTCCCTAGTCCTATCTTGTCTTGTTTTGCAGTCTTCCTCGTGTACCAAACCGGCTTCCTCTTCGACACTACGTACCTCTGGCATCCCGAACTTGGCATACGGCAATATGACTCTCCGCACCTCTGGCACCCCGAACTTGGCATACGGTAATGCGACTCTCTGCACCTCTGGCACCCCGAACTCGGCAAACGGTAAACGATTACGTATTTCTCTCTAATCCCGGACTTGGCTAACAGCACCCACTACCATCCGTACCTCTCCTGCCCCGACTCGGACACCCAGACCATTCTACTCTCAAGACGTGTCCTCGTGGTTGTGGGTGGCATTATATCCTTTCCCACCTCAGCACCGCGGTCCCGTCCCGTTTGTGGTGAGCTCAACCTGACAACTTACTTTCTAGAGCTCAACAGCTAATGTATCAGTGACAGAGTATAAATGCTCTAAAAGGCAGAATTTCTGCTCAACTCCCAACATAAATCATATGCCCCTTTCTTTGAGTGAAAAAATATTCCCACTATGAAGCTAGATTCAAGTGACTCTGTAATTTCTCGCAGGGCCACTGACAGTGGGAGAGAGCCAGGACAAATGTCCCAGGTCTGGTGGCTGCTGGGTGCCTGGGGGGCTGGAACTAAAAGTTGGACATGGCCAGAGGCTGGGCCCAACTTCTGAGTCCAGCTGCATGGCAGCCGGGCCTCTTGTTGCCATCGCCGGACTCCAGCTCCCCACTCTCCCCAGTTGCTGCCTCGTCCCACGTTGGGCCTCGCTCTCTCTCCAACTGGTTCATGCCGGAAGCTGAGCCTGACTGCCAGGTGCACCCAGCTTCTGGTGCACACAGATTGGAGATAGAGAGGCCTGGTATAGGGCGTGGAACAAGCTGAGGTGCCAGGGCCTAGTGTCGGCAACCAGATTCTCTCAGCTGCTGCTTCCTCTTTCCATATCGAACCTCTCTCTCCAACCTGGGAGTACCCGGAAGTCAAGCTCAGCTTCTGTCGTGCACCGGTGTAAAAGAGAGGTCCAGTTTGGGATGAGGCAGCAGAAACAGGGGTGAGATGGGGCCTGGCAGCAAAGTATTTTTCTATGTATTTTCTGTCACATTAGATGTTGAATTGGGTATTTTTGTCTGTTTATACATTTGGCCATTCCCGTTCACACTCCTTGTGACACAGATATATTAGATGTTGTAAAGAGAATGAGATTTATCCTGGTTCTGATGGCCTAGGTGCATGAGGCATGTAATGAGTTCATTTTTGTGTCTTAGTAAAAATGTCTATTGCTGTAATTATGCTTACATTCTGAAAAATTGAAAGCTTACTTCCTCTCTTTTAAGTCAGGATGCCGCCACTCAGAGGTTAATGTTTAAGTGCCCCCTCCCCCCCCTTAGTCTCAGAGAGGAGGATTTAAACTTTGTCTTTGTAGCAAGGGGCCAGAACTCACCTGTAAACAATGACAGCGGTCAAGCTGTGCCGTGTGTCCAGGAATATGCAGAGACCATCTCTTATTAGCAGGCAACTGTGCAAGATGTGGGGGTTCCTGGTGAAACCATTGCGTGTCATATCCTGACGTCTAATACCATCCGCAGCTAAGTATTTCAATAAAATATACTTTACTAACAATTGGTGTGTGCATGTCCATGTGTGTACTCGTGGGTGCCATTGACAATCCGAAAATAAGCATTTCTATCAGTGCATTTAGAATAAGTTTTTCCTATCAGTACAAATGCGGTGGGTGCTAGGGTCAGAGCTTGCAGGTATTGTGTGTTCAAGGTAGGATATGAGCCAGTAGAAGGCTGCATAACAGAGACCAATGGAGTTGGAGCATGTTGAGAAGAAGGGGTGATTAACACTGTGGAAGGCAGCAGAGAGATCCATTATAATTAGTAGGTAGAAAATGAGCCTTAGATTAGCTGTGAGTAGGTAATTTGTTTCTTTTGTTAGTGCTGCCTCGGTGGAGGGTAGAGGACGGATACCAGATTGTAGAGAAGAGTCAAGCAGGGAGTTAGGGGAGGGAAAGTGAGTCAGGCGGTTGTATACAAGTCACTCAAGTAGCTTGGAGACAAAGGGGAGAATAGAGATAGCTACAACTTACATGAGTGCAGTGAAATAAGAGCAGCACATTTCACCTTCTCTATCAATTTTCCCTAAAGTAAACAAATACTTAAATATATGTTTTTGAAGAACTAATTAATAAACCTACAAGAGAGAAAAGTAAATATCCAAGTCGGTATAGCACATTTTGGAAGAAGAAGAAAAAGAGTATTTAATATACTGTATAATTTCTTTTTTTTTTTTTTTTTAAATCAGGATACTTTTATATAATGTGCATTACTTTTTCTTGAAAATTTCTTCAAGCTCAAGGGTGTTCATGTTCAGTCTTCAAGTACTACCAATCAGCCAGGTTTTAAAAGCAAAGAATAACTAAAACATGTGTTTTAGGGTTAATTAATGCAAACTGGATTAGGTTAATTGGACCCAATGTGTTAATTAAAGAAATCTTGAACACCTTCAGGACAGAACTTGAGAATCCCTGTCAAGTTGACTTTGTGATCTGTATCAGAAATCCTTTGCACATATGTACCTTGATAAATATTGATTCCTCATCTCTTGACAGATGTATTGGATAGCTTTCTCACAGTGAGCAAATTAACAATGCCTCTGGTTGATATATGAAGTACAGAATAACTTTATTTTCCTTCCTTTTACCTAACGAACAACAACAGTGTTCATTAATGATCTTCCCACAGCTTGTAAGGAAGCCTCAATACACATGTATGCAGATGACACAATCCTATATGCACATAGCCATAGCCTCTCTGACCTTCAACACATACTTCAGTCTGACTTTTTGAGACTCGAAAACTGGATTTCCCAAAACAAACTGTTTTTAAACACTGACAAGACTGTAACAATGGTATTTGGGACCAAGACTAAATTTGTAAAGCTTCCAGTGACTGAGCTCCTGATTAGAACCAATGCTAACACCACCCTAACACCTGTCACTAGTTTTAAATACATGGGCTTATGGTTTGACTCCCACTTAACATTCGGGATGCACATTGATACCCTGACAACCAAGACCTATGCCAAACTAGGGGTACTTTACAGGAACAAATCCTCCCTAAGTCTCCTGGTCAGAAAGCGTATTGCACAGCAGATGCTAATGCCAATTATTGACTATGGAGACATAGTATATGGCTCGGCTCCTCAAACCCACCTTAGCAAACTTGACACCCTCTACAATTCAATTTGTCGTTTTGTTCTCCAATGCAACTACAACACACATCACTGCGATATGCTCAAAGAACTAGATTGGTCATCACTAGAGTCTAGGCGCAAAGTTCACCTTTCCTGTCTCACCCTCAAATACTTTCTGGGCAAGCTACCCAGCTACCTAAACAAGCTCCTCACCCGTACCACATGCAGCACCTATCACCTGAGATCAG
The DNA here is from genome assembly GCF_040206685.1 of Ascaphus truei. Classification (NCBI taxonomy): domain Eukaryota; kingdom Metazoa; phylum Chordata; class Amphibia; order Anura; family Ascaphidae; genus Ascaphus; species Ascaphus truei. The sequence goes on along the minus strand of NC_134489.1, from coordinate 53,098,588 downwards.
ACTCCAAAAGTCTATTCATGGTCCCAAGGCTCAACAAAGTATCCGGACGTTCCTCCTTCTCCTACCGTGCACCCCAAAACTGGAACAACCTACCAGAGACTGTTATATCCACCACCAGCTTAAATTCTTTCAAATCTAAGGCTGCCTCACACTTTAATCTGGTCTGTAACTGTTTCATACGCTCATAATATATATTTTCTTTAACTGTGCACGCAATGTCTTGTATATAATGTATACCTTGTTCATTTATGTAACTGTACTTGTAACCATGTATTATTTGTTTTACTCTGTGCCCAGGACATACTTGAAAACGAGAGGTAACTCTCAATGTATTACTTCCTGGTAAAATATTTTATAAATAAATACATTTCAAACCGGTAGATAGAATAAGTATCCTGTGAAATTGTTTTGTAGATTAAAACGAACTTTTTTTCCAATAATACTCTGCAGAAAATATTATTCTAATATTATTCACCACCAGAAATACATCTATTTAAGAAAAGTAATATATATTTTTTTAATGTAATCTTAAATTATACCGCTAGCTAAGTGAAGTAATGTTTTTTTGTTTTTTAAAATGTAATCTGAATTTAGCATTATTGCTTTGAAACCAATGAAGTGTCATTTTATTAGTTACAGTAGGTCTGAGTTAAGTTTTACATCAGATCTATTTAATACACTGTAATAACGCTATTGTGATTTTGACAAGTTAAAATGCAACACGCTCTTAATCATATTCTATATTGTCTGCTAGAGATGTTCAAATTTACCAAATTTTGTTTGCAATTTTTTTAGAACCATTTTACTTCAGAAAGTTTTGGCAAAATTGTTAAATTTCACCAGAAATTATATGTTTGAAAATTCAAACAATATCCAGAGTCTGAAATATGGCTTTTGTTGGATAACTATGTAAATTGGTCCTTTACTAAATAGGACTCCTCTGTAACCCTCCCTCTCTAAAAAAAAAAAAAAAAAAAAAAAAGCCATATGTCAGGCACTGTATTAAAAATTCTTGACACATTTTCCACGAAACTCTCCAATTTCATGACCCAAAATGGGTAAATGTTTCCTGGTTCGCAAATGAAGGCAAAAATGTTGCACATCTCAAGTGTCTGTTTACAATACCATTAATTAACTTGAATGGCTATGAACAATTCATAATTGATATCTCAGTGTATTGAAATTGAATAGACCCATCACTTACTTTCTGTCTTCAAGTTCTGTTTAAATCAATGTTTCTTTCTTTGTACTGTACTTTCTGCAATGTTTATCTTCATTTACTGCATGTTGGATGCCATCTTAACACAAATACAGTCATTCTCAATCTATTAATTCAGATGATCCTTGTTGATACAAATTATCAAATGCTTTTTGTACAATTCTTAAAATTGGCAAACATTGTAGAGGTCATTTTCAACATTACTAGCAATGCAGATAGAAAGGCAAGAGTTCTTAGACTTATAATACGAGGTGGGATTCTGCTATGTGAGTAATAATCCTAAAACAACATAAAATAGTAAAAAGTGTTGTCTTTTTAATTTTCATTTGTCATCGTCTTCTGGCTGAAAAACTGGGATAAGACTAGGGAAAAAATATTTCTTAAAGAAATAAAAAAGGATCCCTGTTGGATGAGTTGTAGTATCAATAAAACCGTTTAATGGCAACAATTAAAAATAGTCGTGTAACAGGGTCTTATCGATGTTTAAATAAAGCAGTGTCAGGGGGGCGTGGTCAGGTCACAGAGCTGTGCAGTCGCATCTCTGCTCAGTTCCACGACAGGAGACCGTGAGTCTCAACTCAGTAGTGGGTAAATGGGAGGAAGACTACAAGGAGGCCCTGAATATTATAGAGACTGTAAGAAGAGAAAATAGAAGTCTGAAAGATGAAAAGTTGAAGCATTGGAGCAATGCACACAAGCAGAGCACCTACTGCAGAACCAACTGCAAGGTCTGCGTACCCACCTACAGATTGCCAAAGAAATGCAGCGATCTCTGCAGGAAGAAAATCTGCAGGCTGTTAAGGAAGTACAAGTGCTGCAGGCATATCCGATTACCCAGTATGTCCCCGCAAAGCAGCATGAGAAACTGAAGGCTGCCCTGAGCATCACCGGAGCATCAAAGAACTAGATTGGCCATCACTTGAGTCTAGGTGCAAAGCTCATCTTTCTTGTCTTGCCTTCAAATACTTTCTTGGAAAACTAACCATCTATCTGAACAAGCTCCTCACCCCTATCACATGCAGCACGTATCATCTGAGATCTGACTCCAAAAGACTGTTCATGGTCCAAGGTTCAGCAAAGTATCTGTCCGCTCCTCCTTCTATTATCGTGCACCCCAAAACTGGAATAATCTACCGGAGACTCTCACATCCGCCACCAGTCTAAATTCTTTCAAAACTCAAGCTGTCTCACATTTTAATCTGGTCTGTAACTTTTACATACGCCTATAAAATATATTATCTTTAACTGTGCATGGAATGTCTTGTATATAATGTATACGCTATTCACTTACAGTATGTAACTATGTATTTGTAACCATGTAATATTTGTCATCATAACTCTATGCCTAGGACATACTTGAAATCGAGAGTTAACTCTCAATATATTACGTCCTGGTAAAACATTTTATAAATAAATATTGGAGCAAGTTTAGGTACTTATTGACAGTCATATTTCATTGTCAATAAATATTGGTCCAAAGCTAATAATTGAAGACTTATAAAAGTGTAATAATTAAATTAAACAAAACTTGCAAGCATTCAGAAGATATTTTGCTTTAAAATTTGTTGCATATATTTCCCAAATAAATATCAAGGATATGAGTGTACATACATTATCAGGAAAACCAGAGTCAAGCAGTTGCAACTGAAGATAGGAAATGATTTGCTCAAATGAAGCATAACATTCAGCTGCCATCTGGATATGGAATTGCTGTAGAAGGAACAATAAATTACAACATTAGCATTTACTATTATTAAATATATTTATGGTAAAAATTTTAAGAGCTGTAAATTAATTTTCCTCATTTTGTCATCAATTCAAACACATACTGTAGATAATTATAATTTTAATATTGTTTGATGACTTCTAATGAGAGAGATAACAAAGTAATTAAGTAATTTAAAATATATACAGTATATCCATTTTAAATTTATATATATATATATATATATATATATATATATATATATATATATATAATAAAAAAATAAATAGATGATACCGTTCTGTGGCTAACGAAATGCTTTTATTTGTGCGAGCTTTCGAGATACACTGATCTCTTCTTCCGGTACTGATACCTCTACATGAATATATATATATATATATATATATATATATATATATATATATACAGTGGTTGACAAATCACCAAAAAATCTACTCGCCACACAAAAAAATCTACTCGCCACCTAGTACCAAACGTGTGCTGCTTGGGCCAATATTTACTCGCCCAGGGGTTAAATCCACTCGCCCGGGGCGAGCAAATGTATAGGTTTGTCGAACACTGTATATATATATATATATATATATATATATATATATATATATATATATATATATATATATATATATATATATATATATATATTATATATATATATAAAGGATCCTATATGCAACAAACAGAATTAAAAAGCAAACAGAATTAAAAAGCAAAACAGAATTAGGTCAGCTCAGACCTGTCGCTATTACAGAATGCAGGAGTAACACTATAACATTCAATACCTTATATATAGAGTATGCTGCTAGGGAAAGGGATTTGGCCATACAGGACATTTATGAAAAACAAATATTGAAACCCTGCACTCCTACCAAATTGGCTTGCAATTTATTAGTGACTTTTAAATGTAACCCATCAAGGTAAACTGTATTTCAGCAGATACTTAAACTAAATGTATAATTTGACTATTGTTCTATGGACTATCAAGAGAAGATGGCTAGATGGCTGGGACGAACAACAAGGGAACATGTGTAATATATGAACGTGCCCAAAGGGTTAAATAAATGAAGCATTTATGCTATCTGCAGATCAATGCAATCAAACTAGCAAAAAAGTCTGTGACTGACAAACAGAGTAAGTGTGCTGTGTGTGTAACACACACACACACACACACACACACACACATTTTGCTTGCACAAAATCACCTTCATGGTGATGGAAGTTGGTAATGAAAGTGGCGTCACTGATGGCAGAAGAGGCCCTCTGCAACGTCAGTGTTGACAGCAGTGCCCTGCGCCGCATGAATGCGCAAAAGCTACCGGCGCCGAGCAAATGCGCAGCAGCCACCAAGGCCGAGCACATGCGCAGGGGCAACAACAACCCCGCCACACTTGGAAGATGGAGACACCACACACAAACACAGAGACACACACATAAACAAAGAAGTCAAACTTCTTTGCTTTTTGTCACTTTGATTGTTTTTTGATTTTTAATTAAAAACTTCACCATTACAAATAGAATTTCTGTGACCTAACAATGGCAAAAGACAAGGAAGTTTCACTTAAAATGCCCGTGCTCGGCACACACATTCTTTTTTTCAGTTTTTTTACCAATTTTAATTACACTCGATAACAGATACTCATAACAGATACATAAATATAACAGATAACAGATACTCTAGCATAAATGCTTAATTTATTCAACCCTCTAGGCACTTTCACATATTTCACATGTTCCCTTATAGTTGGGTACCAGCCGGCACCTGCACCTTTTCATAGAATAGGTACCTGCCTAAATTAAGTTTAGGAAACACACACACACAGACACAAACACAAACAAACCCACAGACACACACAAACACAGACAGACACACACACACACAGAGACACAAACACACAGAGACATCCCCCCCCCCACACACACACACACACAGACACACAGACACACAGATTCCCACACACAGAGGCACACACACACAGAGGCATACACACACAGAGGCACACACACACAGAGGCACACACACACAGAGGCACACTCAGTCACACACACACACACACACACACACACACACACACACACACACACACAGACACACAGACACACACACACAGAGGCACACACACACAGAGGCACACTCAGTCACACACACACACACACACACAGACACACAGACACACACACACAGAGGCACACACACACAGAGGCACACACAAGGAGGCACACACACAGAGGCACACTCAGTCACACACACAAGGAATTCACAGTTAGTAGAGAAGTGCAAACAGCAAAAACAGGGGGGGTGTGCCGAGCATGCGTGTTCTAATTCAAACCTCTTTGCTTTTTGGCAGTGAAATTGTGTTTTGATTTTTAATTAAACACATCACCATCACGAATACAATTTCTGTGACCTAACAGTGACAAAAGACAAAGAAGTTTCACTTAAAATGCCCGTGCTCAGCACACACACCCGTTGTTTCTGTTTTTTTGCCAATTTTAATCACTCTAGATCACAGATACTCTAGCATACATTATTAATTTATTTAACCCTTTAGGCTCGTTCACATATTTCACATGCTCCCGTATTGTTGGGTGCTACACCTGCACCTTCTCTTAGTATAGGTACCTGCCTAAATTAAGTTTAGGAAACACACAGACACACAGAGACATGGGACACACACACACAGACACACAAAATAGACACACACACACACACACAAAGAGGCGCAGACACACATACACAGGGTCACACACATACACAGGGTCACACACACACACACACACACACACACACACACACACACACACACACACACACACACACACACACACACACACACACACACACACACACGAATTTACAGTTAGTATAAATATAGAAGTGTAAATTGCTATAACATGGGGTTTGTGCCGAGCGCACTCATTCTAAGTCAAACTTCTTTGCTTTTTGTCACTGAAATTGTGTTTTGATTTTTAATTTAAAATCACCATAACAAGTACAATTTCTGTGACAAAAGACAAAGAAGTTGCACTTAAAATGCACGTGGTCGGCACACACACCCTTTTGTCTATTTTTTGCCAATTTTAATTGCACTGAATCACAGATACTCTAGCAAAAATGCTGAATTACTTTAACCCTTTCGACACTTTCATATATTTCACATGTTCCCTTATTGTCCAATGCCAGCGGCACCTTCTCTTAGTGTAAGTACCTGCCTAAATTAAGTTTACCTTTATGGTATAAGAAGGCTTACTGTACATATTTTTTGTTCTAAAGATGCAACTAAATTAAATGACTCCTTTGTTATAAGACTAAGGATACAAATGTAAAAGTTCGCTAATAAATTACAAGCCAATTTGGAAGGAGCGCAGTGTCTCTGTATTTGTTAAAAAAATAAGCTTCTCTATTTCAATCTGAAACTCACCAGCCCTTTTATCCCTTCTACCCAATTTTCCAACTCTATCTGGCCATGAAATGTCTGTGAATTGACTGTATAACCTCTATTCTTTTAATGTAACTATGTATTGTTATAACTCTGTGCCCAGGAAATACTTGAAAACAAGAGCTAACTCTCAATGTATTACTTCCTGGTAAAACATTTTTATAAATAAATGTAAACAGAAAGCAATGTGATGAATATTGATCTATATGACCATAAAGGGATCTGGCATATATGCCAAAAAGTAATGAAATATTTTTGGAACATATTAATGTCACCTGAATTCCCATTGAGAAAGGTGTGGTAGACACGTCAAAACTGGTTGAATTCCCCCCCCCCCACCCCCCTTTGCTCTGTGATATTTGAATTTGTATCAGATTTCAATTATTTGTGGTACTAATAAACCAGTATTTTTTTGAGCAGCAGTTTGTGAAGCATTATTTATTCAGTCATCATGATGTTAAGAAGAGATACAGCCTGTGTGTATAACCCCCTACTTGCTATGATGTTAATATCAGTGCAGAATAACATATTTTTGGTGTATTTGGATCCACCTCGGATCGGTCGTTTCCTTTGATCAGCCTCAAAAAGGCAAATCCGGCATTTCTGAATAATATTTTTTTTTTTTTTAAATCACTGACAATTCACATGGCGGATTAATAATCCATTGTCAAATTGTTAAAAATCTGCACTCAGAGAGAGGGAAAATGTTAACAATCCAGTGTAAATTTCGGAATCAATATGGAGTGTGGATTCTTAAAAACCCACCTGGATTGTATCCAATGGCTGATTAGAATTAATCTGTTTCGATTTTTTAGTATCCAATTTGCAGACGGATTTCTGTAGGAGGATCAGATTTGGTCTTAAAAATTGGAGAAATTCTATTAAATGGATTTGTACTGGTTCGCCCATTTCTTCTTTTCAGAGGTTTTTTTAAATGAAATTTGGAGTAGCAAGTTGATAAACTATAATGACAAATCCACAATGTTATTTATTACTCTTGTAGATTTCATCCCATAGTACATGAAAACAGTAAGCTGCAAAAAAGATACATGTACAGTAGTATTCATGCAAATCACAAAATGTGTTAATTGCTTTTTGTACATACCACATCACGATTTATGATGGATAGTTGGTAAAAGCACCATTGAGGGAATAAATGCAACTCCAACAGACAATTTATTATTGTTTCTTAATACACCATAACTGTTATTAATTTTTTCAATTACATAATACAAAAATCAATGTTTCTAAGACTCAGTACTCAAGGGAAACCAAGTACCAACAGGTCAGGATTAAAGGAAATCTCTGCTTGAGCACAGATGGTTAAGTGAAAATGACTGCTCGACAGAAGCAGGGATATATTCACTATATGACCTGATGACAGTCTTTGGAAATTGAGGTGGGACAGGCATTATATAAGGCCTGTGATGTCACATTTGAGTGTCAAATGGTACACCCACAATCTGATTGGCTGGTATACCATGTGACAGATTTTTTTTCTTAAAGGATTTTTTTATTGGTAGATTGCCCATTCATTGCTATAGTGGAAAACCATGGCCATATTATGGCCATGGTTTATTATTGTGCCAATCAATGGGTAGCGGGGGTGGAGGGTGGGGGTAGTTGCCCTGGGGAGGGTGGTTATTAGGCCTCCTGGGGGGGTAGAGGGGGATGGAGGTTAACACCTTAATTACTATAGCATATTGTGGCGATAGGGGGTTAACCAGGCCTCTAATAAAGGCATTATACCCGACTGGTTAACCCTAAATCGCATGGAGACTGAAGGGGTTAATTGTGTGTGCACCATAACGACCTGTTTTCCCCTCCACCATCTTTATTGTCCCCATTTTGCAGCTCAAAACCTAGCTGCAGTTATGTGAATGTGTAAAATGTGCCAATTGTATTTGCGACACAAGGGGGAGCGGCAGCGCTAAACCAAGCGCTGATTGAAGAAGCATGCCAGTGGGTAAGCGGCTACTTTGATGCCTAAGTATTGCTTCCTAAGCCGCAGACGTCTAAACCACAAACTTAATTTTATAAGTGGTCTGCGGTCTGAGTTGGAGTGCCTACTCGCAACAATGTATCCAGTCGTCTTTTTAGCCACTTAACTTGAATGGGGAAAGTATGCCAGTGTGGGAACTAGGTCAAACCGCAGACCACACCACAGAACCCATCCAATTAAGTGGCTAACTTGCGCTAGGGATGATTTAGCAATCTAATTTTGTGATCCCAGTTAGCTGAAGAAATACGACACACATACATATTTGTTTTATATTGTTTATACATATAGAAACCACATATAAAAATAAAGTGTGTTTCAGTGCTGGTTTTAAATGAAAAGATGGGAATTTTTTCCGGTCAGCCCGGGAATAAATCCTTTAACATGTAAATATGTTAAGGGTGGATGAGCTGAGGGATTTCTCATCTCCGTACTTCAAAGGGCACCCTGGGCAGTCAGTGCCTCAGTGTCTAGAGAAGTCCAGAGTTGAAAAGCTTCAGAGACCCTAGGTGTTAAGACGGCCAGGATATAGTTAAGTACCAGGAACCGGTCCAACATATGGGCTGTTCACACCTTGTGGCCAGATCCCAGACTTACTGTCGCCAGGTAAGGGGTTGGTACCGGTATGCTAAACAGTCTAGGTGCCATCTTAGAGCATGCTCTGGGCAGACCGGGAAGCAAGCTCTGCCCGTTTTATGAACTACTGGCAAGTCTGGGATAGGTGGGAGAAATGTTCCCACGGGAGCAATTGGTTGTGCATGTTAGGTTTAGGACCCTTAACCCTATAAAGATGCCTGCTGCCCAATCCCTGCGAGTTTCATCGCAAGATTTCATCGGATTCACCAAGTCCCAGCGTCAGCGGTTCCGGAGTGTGAGGGGTTAATTATATTGTAACCAAGGACCGTGCCCCTCTTCTGGAATTCTTTAGAGCTAAGGGTTTCTGAACAAACCCTGTAAGGACTGAACGAACTTTTTCCTTTTGGCGGAGATATAGGGGTAGCAACTTGTGCCCCTAGCCAGGAACTGTTACACGGATCAATTTGCACACCCACTTGCAAGCGTGCAGGGGTGTACAGAGACTTTGTTTCATTTCAAGGACATTTGATTTCGTTCCCCCATCCCAGTAAGTGTTTTATCCAGTGTATTGTGAAGATTTGTTTGTCTGAAAATAAATAAATTACAATTTATTTTGCCTGCTTTGTTTTGCTCGATCTAGAATCCCGGTATTAATGTGTGTATAAGTCTTGGTCTCCCGTGACACATATACTAACAGCTAAGGTGATTAAGGGCATAGTGGCCAATAGTTTTTTTTCTATTGTAATGTTGCTGCCAAAGGAGGACAAGGATGGAGATGAGGATGAGAGCAGCCTTCATTCTGGCAGGGGTAAATGTAACTTTAATTTACTTTAGGCAGGCTGGTTTTATTTTTACTAGTAATTTTGCCAATTACTGTACTGTATGTGTTGGTGTTGAGGGGTGGGGTGGATTTATGTATTGCACTGTAATGTTTTTTTGAATGGAGAAAAGCGCTAAAAGCCATCTTTGGTTATTACTTTTACTCATTCCGGTTGTTGGTACACGGGGTGGGTGAAGGTGGTAGTTGCCCCCGGGTGGGTGTTTAGGCCTTGCTGTAGGGTAGCGTGAGGGGTTAACCCCTTCATTACTTTAGCGGTTATAACCGCTAAGTTATTGAAGGGGTTAACTTCTACTCCCACCCTCCCGCAAGGCCTAAACACTCACCCTGGGGCAACTACCAGCTTCACCCACCCCGGTTTGCCGCTAAGGTAATGAAACTGGCTGCAATTTTATTTTTATTGCACAGTATTGATACTATGGCCGGCGGAGACCTGCGGGGATCCATGGATTCCCGCGAGGACCCTTGGGAACCCATGGGGACACACTGGGCCCCCAGAGATGCGGGACCACCGAGGATCTGCCCGGACCCAAGATTCAGGACCCCCAGGGACACCCGGGGCCCCCTGAAAATGCAGGGACATGCAGGAACCCTTGGGTACCAGCCAGGACCACAGGAAACCGTGAATCTCCGTGGGTCCCCGCAGATCTCTGGGGTGTCCCCGCTGTCCTCTGTTATCAATACTGTGCAGTAAAACAAAACAAAAAACTGCTTTTATGCATCTTGCAATATCTTTAGCGCCAGCCTGTAGCTGGTGCCAACATATTGCAAGTTTTTATAGTACAGTATACTAATCATTGCTTACTGAATAGCAGTTTCTAGCAAAAAATGCTGGCTTATCACACTACCGACACACTTTATTAAAGTGTGGCCGGTACCGCAAGCCGGGAGATTTCCCGGCTTGCTAGTGGCCGCCCCTTGGCGTGCCGCGCGTCATAGACGCGCGGTCACGCGTCTTCGGGAGCCTGCGCCCCCTGCACGCGCGTCCAGGGCTCCCCGAGGGAGCCCTGGTGTCCCGCGATCGCGGGACGGCGGCAGGGGGTTCCGGGGGACCCGGCGGACCCGGCAGCGGTAGGGAGAGCGCCCCGATCGGAGGGCGCTCTTCCGCTGCTGCGGCGCGCGCCCGTCACCCTCGGGCGCGTGCCAGTCTACTGCTGCGGCCAAGAACGGGCAAATGCTCGAATAAACTTGGCCGCAGCAGTCATACACCTTTTTTTTAAACCAAAGTGTTATAGTACAATAAAAGCTGTTTCATTGCGATATTGCACTGTTATCAGAGCTTTGTGATAGCAACACAGGCAATATAGCACTTTAAGGGCATTTATTGTGCTACCTGTATAATTTTTTTAATCCTTTTGTTTTCAAAGTAAAATCTATTTGCATCCATTCTTCAATCTTTATTATTTCCTATTCCTCATTATGCAATACAGTACTATTTCTTCATTTTATTAGTTATATAAATTATTACTATAGAATTATTAGTTATAAATTATGTGTTCTGGGAATTTCCCTAACATTATACCACCTGACTATGATCCCTAAGATTGCTTCAACATGTTTGTATTATTAATGATAAAAAAAAATGTGCATCATTTCACATGGTAATTCATTGCATTATTTTCTAAAGTTCTTGTTTTTACCACCATAAATACAAGAGAAAGCATGAAGCATACAGCATAATTTGAATTCTCTAATGCACAAACACTACATATTTACATATTCTATTTCTTTGCTGATCCATGTGTACAAAATGTCTATGGTAATGGAAATTGAATATATTTATGGTTTTTATATTAATTGTTGCTCAATATAATACCATGGGCCATTGTTTTGAACAATATAATTGTTATGTTAAGCATGAAGTTAAAGGATGGATTAAATTTTCAGAATTTCATTGTGCGTTACTACTGGTTTGATTACAACAATTTGCTACAAATATAGATAATTTTTTAGTCATAATTCATAACAATTTCCCCATTTCACCTTCTCAAGGTCAAAAAAATGTGTAAAATGTATTCTAGAGTTCACTAAATGTTTTACTTTATTTATGCTAATATATGCTGACAAATTGTCATTTATAACTAGATTAACCTACAGTATATAACATTTTCTACATTACGAATTGTCAAAATAAACTAGTTGCATTAATCATCGTTTAGAGGGAAATTAGATGCCTGAATTTCTGTATTATGAAAACTGGAGATATTTTTATATGCTAAATTCTAACAATAATATTAGTATTGTACCTTAACCTATTTGCTCACATATTGGTTAATTATTATTGTACTGTATATACAGTAGAAAATATTTTATAATTATGAAGCCAGTGACCACAGCTTGCTCCAGTGCCAGAGGCAGTTACCCTTGCTACATCTGTACATCTCCAGCCATCACCCTTTTGGAAAGATATAATGCAGATAGTATCATACAGTATTGTGCAAACAAATGGATTTGCTAATACAATTAACAATATTTGTTCCATTATAACAATTTGTTCCATATATATGTAACGCTGCTCCCCCCACTCTCTGGGAGATTTGGCCATTATACAGTGTGTGGTGCATACCTGCTGGCTTTCAGTAGATCTGAACCTCCGCCGATGTTGTTGGGGAGAACAGGGCAGGTTTCTGGGGTACATTACTGTTATCTGTTCCTGGGTGCACAGCGCCTCCGTCTACTGCAGGCTCCAGATATATGGAGTCAATTTCCCACAAAAGAACGTACTCTTCTCCCCCCAGTAAGATTACACACTAGGCAGGAGGTATAGATAACTGGAACATGTTGTATTTGTCCTCTGCTGACACAGTCTCACAGGCTACTGCCCAATACAGTTCGCTGCAGGTCTCCAACTTCTGGATGGTCCCTGGACCTCCACTCCGGGCCAAGGGAACCCGAAGCAGTTCTTACTCTTCCCTGCCCCTCTAGCAGGGACAGAGGAAAGGTAATCACTCACTCTCCCCCAAGGGAAAGAGGAACAGGGAAGGCCAATTCGCAGGCAATCCTGTGTGACACCTGTCTCAACGGTAGAGACACTGCTACATTTGGGTGGTGCAACTCCTTAAGTATTGTGGGAGGAAGGTACAAGGTCAGAACCCATGATTGGGCAAAACTCAGGCCTTGTCCCACCTCCTCCCCCATCACGCAAGAGAGCTGCCTCTGTTGGGAAAACCCATAATTGGTCCTGACACTGCCTTCTCTTACCAGGGCTTGCATGTCAGGGAGGGCAGACTTGTAGCAAAACCAGGCATGGCTATATATATATAATTTGTATTATGATGGGAGGGAGAGAGAGTGGGTGACATGGTGGGAAGAAAAGATAGCATGGGAGGAGAAGATTATTACGAGGTAGAAAGTGACACGGAAGGGGAAAAGAGTGTGGGATGGAGCAAGAAAGTGATATGGAGGAGTGTGGCATGGGAGGGGTGGCAGGAAGAGACATTAGAGATGAGTGTACATACCTCTAGTGCAACTGTAGGGTCTGCAATAAAGATGGGCGAGTGTGTAAAATTTCGACCTGCTAATTCCTTGCTGGTTTTTGAACAAAATTAAATTCACAGGCGGTTTGGATAGTTACAATTTTGGGCGATTGCTCTGGAACCACCATAGATTTCCCGTCATAACATCCACCCATGCAAATGGAGAGAGTGGGACGCAGTCTCTCTCTCCCTCCCTCTCTCCGTCTTCTTTACACTTAGCCATAGATACGTATAAGAATCTGAAAGGAACGCTCACATCAAATGTTGTGAAAGATTCACCAATTTATAGTCTTTAAAATGAAAATTTTATGTATAAATAGCGCTAGTTAAATTGTGTTACAAATATATAAATACTTAAATTAAGTGTAATAATCAGTGAATAAACAATATAATACAGTGTTAAAATAACAAAAAATTACATAAGTCCATGAGCTGCCTAAAAAGTCTAACTGGTTTTCTTCGGAAACCAGAACATGTGATAGAAAAAAGAAAGACTTCTATGGCCTGATGAAGCACAACACTGTGTGAAACGCGTTGCGAAAGCCCTACGGTGCAGCTAGAAGTCAGCCCACAGGTGTACCTACCCCCAGCTGTCCCATCAACAACCAGAGACCCTTCGGCACGCCGGAGTGAGTTTCTCTGGGGAACCGGCATTTGAGGCGGGCTACTATTCACGGGTCCTGCGAGAAGCCGCAACCCGGAAGTAAGAACTATATGGTGCTGAGCCAGGCAGCCCCAGCGCGCGGGTCTACCTTGTAAGCCTCTGCACCATCTCTTTATGCCCAGGACACCACCAGGACTGTTTCCTCTGCACCTGAATACTGGATGTACTTACCCTTATATGTAAGTTTTTATTGTTACTACTACTAACATGTTTTAATTAAATCTTGACCCTCGGTGCGCTTTTGTGTTTCATTCCCTGCTATTGCCCGCGTTTGGAGCCATCCTGCGACGGGACCTGTGGAGGAGGGGTGCCTTCACATCACATCAGCTGCAAGAGGGAAGAGTTGATCCACTACGAGATCCTGTTAGGAAGCAGGAGCGCGGTTTGACTTTCTTATCTAAGTGTAATAATCAGTGAATAAACAATATAATACAGTGTTAAAATAACAAAAAATTACATAAGTCCATGAGCTGCCTAAAAAGTCTAACTGGTTTTCTTCGAAAACCAGAACATGTGATAGAAAAAAGAAAGACTTCTATGGCGCAAGGACCAGTTGAGATCAAACCATAAATGAATGAGATCCAACTCTTTTTCTTGTACTGTATCTCCAAGAGCTAGTTCACTTGGAAGTCCTCTTCAGTTCCAAACAGCTCTGTTAAAGATAACTTTGCAAACCTACAGATGTAGCTAGCAGGAAATATAAATGGAGAGAAGAAAGGCCACAATAGTGATTGATATGTATGTATCTTGAATAGAGACCGTTGATATGTACACTTAAAGAACCGGAGTTCAGCTAAAGTCCAGGGATAAAAAAATGAGAAATTCCAAGCAATTCCAAATAGAAATTAATTTGTTGTGTTAGTTCACAATGGATAAGGGTGAAAAAATGCACCTACGCGTTTTGTGCGTAAGCACTTTATCACACCTTGATAAAGTGCTTGCACATAGTTACATAGTTACATAGTAGATGAGGTTGAAAAAAGACGTGCGTCCATCAAGTTCAACCTATGATAAATTTAGACAACAGATACTTTATTCTATATCTATACTTACTTATTGATCCAAAGGAAGGCAAACAAAAAACCCCATTAAGGGAAAAAATTAATTCCTTCTTGACTCCAAGAATTGGCAATCGGATTAATCCCTGGATCAACATCCTTCCTATGTATACGTATTTGGTATATCCCTGTATACCTTTCCCATCTAAAAAGATGTCCAACCTTTTTTTGAACAAATCTATTGTATCTGCCTTCACAGTCTCCATGGGTAATGAATTCCACATTTTAACTGCCCTTACTGTAAAGAACCCTTTCCTTTGTTGCTGGTGAAATTTCCTTTCCTCCAACCTTAAGGGATGGCCCCGAGTCCTTTATACTGCCGTGGGATGAATAGTTATTTTGAAAGCTCCTTGTATTGTCCCTGAATATATTTGTATATAGTTATCATATCCCCTCTTAGACACCTCTTTTCTAATGTAAATAAATCTAATTTAGCTAGCCTCTCCTCATAAGTTAGAATGTCCATCCCCTTTATTAATTTGGTGGCTCTTCTCTGCACTCTCTCTAGTTCCATAATGTCTTTTCTTTGGATTGGTGCCCAAAATTGTACTCCATATTCAAGGTGTGGTCTTACTAATGCTTTGTAAAGGGGCATAATTATGTTTACTTCCCTTCCATCCATTGCCCATTTGATGCAAGATAATATCTTGTTTGCCTTTGCAGCTACTGCATGACATTGGGCACTATTGCTAAGCCTGCTGTCTACAAGCACTCCTAAATCCTTCTCCATCAAGGATTCCCCCATTATATCTCCATTTAATTTGTAAGTCGCCTTTTAATTCTTGCATCCCAAATGCATAACCTTACATTTATCTGTATTAAACCTCATTTGCCATTTACCTGCCCACGTTTCCAGTCTCTCCAAGTCCTTCTGAAGAGAAATTACATCCTGCTCTGATTCTATTACCTTACACAATTTAGTATCATCAGCAAAGATGGAGACTTTGCTCTCGATCCCAACCTCAAGGTCATTAATAAACAAGTTAAAAAGCAGGGGTCCCAGTACCGATCCTTGAGGTACTCCACTCACGACTTTAGCCCAACCTGAAAAAGTTCCATTTATGACAACCCTCTGTTGTCTGTCCTTTAACCAGTTTTCAATCCAGGTGCATATATTATTACTGAGTCCAATTTTCTTTATTTTGTACACCAACCTCTTGTGTGAAACCGTATCAAAAGCCTTTGCAAAATCTAAGTAGACCACATCAACTGCATTACCCTGGTCTAAATTCCTACTTACCTCCTGAAAGAAACAAATAAGGTTAGTTTGGCAAGATCTATCCTTCATAAATCCATGCTGACTATTACTAATAATTTTGTTTTCCTTTAGGTATTCCTGAATATTATCCCGTATTAAACCTTCAAGTAGTTTCCCTACTATTGAAGTCAGGCTTACAGGTCTGTAATTCCCTGGGTGTGATCTAGCTCCCTTTTTAAATATAGGCACCACATCTGCTTTACGCCAATCTTGTGGTACTGAGCCTGTGGAAATGGAGTCCTTGAATATTAAATATAATGGTTTTGCTATTACTGAGCTTAACTCCTTTAGAACTCTTGGATGTATGCCATCGGGGCCAGGTGCCTTATTTACTTTAATTTTTTCAAGTCACTTATGAACTTCTTCCTCAGTTAACCAATTGTTCATTAATATGGAGGTTGTGGCTTCCTCCTGCGGCACTACTATGAACTTGATTCTTCCCTGGTAAACACAGAGGCAAAGAATTTGTTTAATACCTCTGCTTTTTCCTTATCTCCAATAATCTGCCTACCCATCTCACACTGATAGGGTCCTATATTTTCTTTTCTCATTTTTTTGTTATTAAGATACTTAAAGAACTTTTTAGGGTTGACCTTACTATCTATTGCAATCCTTTTTTCATTATCCATTTTTGCTCATTTAATTGCCCTTTTGCAATTTTGGTTACATTCCTTATAATTCTGATACGATGTCTCTGTCCCTTCTGACTTAAAGAATCTAAACGCCTTCCTCTTCTTGTCCATTTCCTCCCCTACGTGTTTATTTAGCCACATTGGTTTTGACTTATTTCTTTTATACTTATTACCCAAGGGTATACACTGATAAGTGTGCTTTTCTAACAATGTTTTAAAGACTGCCCATTTATCTTCTACATTTTCCCTGCAAAAATATCATCCCATTGTATTACTACTAGATTAGACCTCAGTTTATTAAAATCTGCCTTTCTAAAGTTTAAAGTCTTTGTTGAACGTGCAGGGGGGTGAGGTGAGGTGAGGTGCATTGAGGTGAGTGAGGTGCAGGGGGGTGAGGTGCAGGGGGTGATGTGAGGTGCAGGGGGGTGATTGGAGGTGCAGGGGGTGATTCGAGGTGCAGGGGGGTGAGGTGCAGGGGATGTGATGTGCAGGAGGGGGGGGTGATGTGAAGGAAGGGTGATGTGAGGTGCAGGGGGTGAGGTGCAGGGGTGATTGGAGGTGCAGGGGTGATTGGAGGTGCAGGGGTGATTGGAGGTGCAGGGGTGATTGGAGGTGCAGGGGGTGATTGGAGGTGCAGGGGGTGATTGGAGGTGCAGGGGGTGAGGTGCAGGGGATGTGATGTGCAGGAGGGGGGGTGATTGGAGGTGCAGGGGGTGATTGGAGGTGCAGGGGGGTGATTGGAGGTGCAGGGGAGTGATTGGAGGTGCAGGGGGTGATTGGAGGTGCAGGGGGGTGATTGGAGGTGCAGGGGGGTGAGGTGCAGGGGATGTGATGTGCAGGAGGGGGGGTGATGTGCAGGAGGGGTGATGTGAGGTGCAGGGGGTGAGGTGCAGGGGTGATTGGAGGTGCAGGGGTGATTGGAGGTGCAGGGGGAGATTGGAGGTGCAGGGGGTGATTGGAGGTGCAGGGGGTGATTGGAGGTGCAGGGGGTGATTGGAGGTGCAGGGGGTGATTGGAGGTGCAGGGGGGTGATTGGAGGTGCAGGGGGGTGATTGGAGGTGCAGGGGGGTGATTGGAGGTGCAGGGGGTGATTGGAGGTGCAGGGGGTGATTGGAGGTGCAGGGGGGTGAGGTGCAGGGGATGTGATGTGCAGGAGGGGGGGGGGTGATGTGCAGGAGGGGTGATGTGAGGTGCAGGGGGTGAGGTGCAGGGGTGATTGGAGGTGCAGGGGTGATTGGAGGTGCAGGGGGAGATTGGAGGTGCAGGGGGTGATTGGAGGTGCAGGGGGGTGATTGGAGGTGCAGGGGGGTGATTGGAGGTGCAGGGGGTGATTGGAGGTGCAGGGGGGTGATTGGAGGTGCAGGGGTGTAATTGGAGGTGCAGGGGGGTGATTGGAGGTGCAGGGGGGTGAGGTGCAGGGGATGTGATGTGCAGGAGGGGTGATGTGAGGTGCAGGGGATGAGGTGCAGGGGTGATTGGAGGTGCAGGGGTGATTGGAGGTGCAGGAGAGAGTGATGTGAGGTGCAAGGGGAGAGAGTGATGTGAGGTGCAAGGGGAGAGAGTGATGTGAGGTGCAAGGGGAGAGAGTGATGTGAGGTGCAAGGGGAGAGAGTGGTGTGAGGTGCAGGGGGGAGAGTGGTGTGAGGGGGGAGAGTGGTGTGAGGTGCAGGGGGGGAGAGTGGTGTGAGGTGCAGGGGGGGGAGAGGGGTGTGACATGCAGGGGGGAGAGTGGTGTGAGGTGCAGGGGGGAGAGTGGTGTGAGGTGCAGGGGGGGAGAGTGGTGTGAGGTGCAGGGGGGAGAGTGGTGTGAGGTGCAGGGGGGAGAGTGGTGTGAGGTGCAGGGGGGAGAGGAGTGTGAGGTGCAGGGGGGAGAGTGGTGTGAGGTGCAGGGGGGGAGAGTGGTGTGAGGTGCAGGGGGGGGAGAGTGGTGTGAGGTGCAGGGGGGAGAGTGGTGTGAGGTGCAGGGGGGGAGAGTGGTGTGAGGTGCAGGGGGGGGGAGAGTGGTGTGAGGTGCAGGGGGGGAGAGTTGTGTGAGGTGCAGGGGGGGAGAGGGGTGTGAGGTGCAGGGGGGTAGAGTGGTGTGAGGTGCAGGGGGGTAGAGTGGTGTGAGGTGCAGGGGGGAGAGTGGTGTGAGGTGCAGGGGGGAGAGTGGTGTGAGGTGCAGGGGGGGAGAAGGATGTGAGGTGCAGGGGGGTGGGATGTGTGTGGGGTGCAGGGGGGTATTGTGTGTTTGATGTGGAGAGGGAGTATTATGTGGGTGGGTGAGGGGGAGATGGGGGTATGAGAGATAGATGGGGAGTATCGCAAAGGTTGATAGTGAGGGGTTCTGGGGGAGATATGAGGATGATGATGAGGGGTGCTGGAGGAGATATATGAGGATGATGATGATGATGATGATGATGATGATGAGAGGTGCTGGAGGAGAGATGATGATGATGATGATGATGATGATGATGATGATGATGATGATGATGATGATGATGATGATGATGATGATGATGATGATGATGATGATGATGATGATGATGATGAATGATGATGATTTTACCCGTGTGGCCCAATTTTTTTTTCCTTGGAGCAGTTCGGCCCTTCTCGCTTTACGAGTTGTGCAGGCCTGATATAGACATACTCCACCTCCCCTTCTATTTGTTCGATCCTTCCGAAAAAGAGAATACCCCTTTAAATTAACTGTCCAGTCATGAGTTTCATCCCACCATGTTTCAGTAATGCCTATGATATCATACTGCTCCCTTGTAGCTATTAATTCAAGCTCCCCCATTTTATCTGTCAGGCTTCTTGCATTAGCAAGCATGCATTTAAGTTTTTTTTCAGTCTGTACTATTATCTTATCTGCTCCTTCCTTTCTGCTCCCACTTGGTTTAGTCTTTTGAAGTTTTCTAGTATTATCTCTATTTACTATGGGTATCTCACTGCTTGTCAAACTTGCACTTGCCCCCATTCTACCTCCATACCACCTTGTATCCTCATCTATTCCATTTAGTTCATTATCTGTTTCATTCCCCTCCCCCCTCCATCCTACTTTAAAATCTCCTCCAACCTTTTTAGCATTCTCCCCCCTAGCACAGAAGATCCCTCTTCATTGAGGTGCAATCCGTCCCTAGAATATAGATGGCACCTCTCAGAAAAGGAGTCCCAGTGCTCTAAAAACCCAAACCCCTCCTTCCTACACCACTTTCTTAGCCATGCATTAACCTCCCTGATATCTGACTGTCTCCCTGCGGTAGCGCATGGCACTGGTAGTATTTCAGAAAATATTACCTTGGAGGTCCTTGCCTTAAGCTTTTGGCCTAGATCCCTGTAATCATTTTTTAGGACCCTCCATCTTTCTCTAACTTTGTCATTGGTGCCAACATGTACCAAGACCGCCGGGTCAATCCCAGCCCCCCCCCCCCCCCCCAACAACCTGTCTACATGAAATGCATAGGTGCGTTTTTTCACCCTTATCCATTGTGTGCTAACACAACAAATTCATTTCTATTTGGAGTTGCCTTGGAATTTCTCATTTTTTATCCCTGGAGTTTGGCTGTGCTACGGTATTACTTTACACTTTTCTTACTACCTATCAACTGATTGCATGCCATGGAGTGACTGGATTGCCCTGGCAGGATGTTGGCAGGTAATGGGCTATAGCCCTGTATCACATTACCCTATGCTAAATATTCATCGTATCATCTCTTATGGAGGAAAGTATTGTGGCCAATTATTATGGTTGTCAAGTGAACACCATTAGGTTCTGATCTCTCCTGGGTTACATATTATATGGACTGCCTTATTTGGGACATCTACACAGCTCTCTGGACACTTATGGATTTAATATCATTATCTGTATAGAGCACACATATGATTTTTGATCACCATTTTTCAACCAATCACACTACTACTACAGGGGTAGCCAACTCCAATCCTCAAGAGCTACCAACATGTCAGGTTTTCAGGATATTCCTGCTTCAGCACAGGTTGCTCAATCAGTGGCTCAGTCAAAGATTGATCTACTTATTGAGCTACCTGTGCTGAAGCTGGGTTATCCTGAAAGCCTGACCTATTGGTAGCTCTTGAGGTCTGGAGTTGGCTACCCATGGTCTAGCATGTCGTCTCTTATCTAAGCTGCATTTGTTTTCATTTCCCTTTGCATGAAAATTTATGAAGATAATCCTCTTGTCACCTCCTGAGTATCTCACTAAATTCAAATATTTTCAAAAAGGCATCCACAAACCATGATCAATATCAATATGAAAATCTGCAGTTGAAATCCAAGTAGAGTAATTCTACATCTCAGGCAAAGCAATTATTATGAGTTGCATACATAATGGCAGATGTAGTTTTATTAGTGTTTATTTCCAGCATACTTTTTTAGTCTGCGTTTTGATTTGTGGCTGGCTTTCTGAGAAAATATTAATCAGTGGATTACAAAAATATAGCTCTTGTTAAATTTTAACATTCTTGTAAATTTCACGAAATTAATATATTTGCTGGATGGTGCTGCTAATTAAAAGATGGAGAGAGCAAAACTGCATTGTTAATTTCAATAGGATGCAGCAAATAAAAACCGAATTAATCTCCTACTTTTCTACATTTCTATTCTAACTGCATCGCCCTTAAATATAAACTACATAAGCTGTTATAGTATTAAATTGCCCAAAGGACTGCAAGATATAAACGTCCTAAGGCCACGTCACGGGACTTTTTGGACATAGCTATAAAACTGCTGCAATTCATATATCATTACTTACTGGTAGAAGCCTTGACATAGACTAAGTGATACAAGAACCTGCAGCAGCAAATTGATCACATGGTTCCAGAAAAAGATTAATTATCCATGTCCTTTGGGTATTTTTTCTTTGTCAAAAGAACATCTGTGTGTTGATGTACTCTGAAAATCTTCATTTCATCTTTCTAATTTGGGGACACTGAAAGTTATCATTGTGCAGTTTGGAATCATCTTTAACAGTTCCTACATTTTTTAAAAGCCATTTTAGAGTCCCTATGCAGAATTGTCTTAGTAAGGTCCAAATACAGATTTAATGGTGTTAAATCTGAAACTTTTGAGAATAAATAAAAGTACAAAAGCGAGTGACACGCAGTCTGGATCTCTGCAGAGGAGGTAAAGAAGACCTGTATCATGGCTTGTCTGCTAGCCACGCTCTCTCTGATCCAGGGAGGTACTGTACACTGCATGGAATCCTGCTTGTCTCCACTGGACTTGGACTCTTCCCTCTTACCCCAGCCAGAAGAAATCTGGGTGTCTGAGGGTAAACTTTCCTGTTATTGAATTTGTTTATTATAGTTGGTAAGGGGCTTAGCCTTCTAACATGTAGTCCGGGACTTAACTATATAATAGTTAGCGCTCAAAATAGGCGCTAGTTATTTTTTGTTTGATTGTTATAGTGTGCTGAAAATAAGTTCGTTTTATGTTCCATGTTTGGAAAGACTAAATAGAAGCTTACCTTCAGACAAACCCATGTATCGTTGTGTTCTCACTGCAACACTTCCCTACGAAAATTAGCTTGTTTGCTTATCATGGTCATCATGATTGATATGGCAGTGGCACAGAAAAGTAATGGCTGTAAGATTTGTATTACGAGTCTCCGACATTGTGTCTTTACAGTGAGGGTGATTCGTTCAACATAGAGGAAGTGGAGCACCAGTTTAAAATGTCGCTGACATGTGACAACATTGAAATTACGATCAGGTATTATATTTTTAAACCATGTGCCTCTAAAGATACAGTCCATCCTAGGAAGACCAAAATAATGCAGTGGCACAGTTACGTCTCTGTAACTGACACATTTATGTACAATATTCTGAGACCAAGAAATATTGTGAAATTATGTATTAAATTAGATGATAAACATGGTGAGATTAAGGTTGAAGTGAACGTGTGTAAATTTCTGAGTGATGAGGTCACACAGCTGAAAAAAGGACAGTCGATCAGCATCTTCATAGACCAGATATAGTCCTAATCTCTGCAAGGGAGATAATCCACAGGTCAAGGTCCAAGATGACAGGGAGTGGAGTAATGGAGAGAGAGAGAGAGACAGAGACAGAGACAGAGAGACAGACAAACAAACAGAGAGTGGATTTGAAGGGGATAGAGAGGAGAGGGCGAGACTGATAAAAAAGAATTTGAATAGAAACAGAACTGTGAAAAATAAAATGTATTATATTAAAAAGAAACAAAAGTAAGTTCCCCAAAAACATAAAACCACAGAACGGAAACAATAAAAATATGGGGACTGATGGGGGTAACAGAGCCTAAGGAGGGGTGTGTCATGGGAGACCAGAACACGTACACGGGATCAAGGCAGCAGACAAGACAAAACAGTTCAATAAAGTATTTATTCTGGCTGGAGTCAGCAAGCACAACACTAAACACAATCAGAGCTTATACTCATCAAAACACAAAATAGGGGGAGAATCTTAGCTACCTAGGTGCCAGGCACCACTTCAAAGGCTTAACCAGAGTTTCCTTTCACTCATGTGGGGGTAAGGACGTGGGGGTAATACGTGGCTGAGCACTTTCAAAATCCAAACTCAAAGGTCCTGCTCTCTGCTTCTCTGTCAACTCACAGTTCCACAGCACAAAAGCACTTTTAAGTCTCGGATCAGCTTCAAGCCTCGTTTTTGAGTGTCTATGAGACAGAGCCTTGGAGCACACCACTTACCGTACTTCACCTCCACGACAGGCTCTTATCAGGTTCCCCTTTCATAGATTCCCCGCTAACTTAGGAAATCATAATAGACAATGCCACGACAAACCACTGCGCGGATGCTGCACAGGAACCAATCAGGACTCAAATGATCACCTGAATTTTCCAATCAGGGCTGGAGGCAAGTTATAGGGCAGGGCGGGAAATATGAATAGGCAAATAGGAGCAGCGCCTTCCAGTGGGAGCTCTGCAATGACTTCCCCAGCCGGCAGAATATCCACTGCTAGGCTTGGCACCAGAATGTCGGAGGGAATGGCCAAATGCTCTGCTTTTTGGGTGGATGGCCCCCTGGCATGATCTCTTTGCCTGGTCTCTCTCCCTTTGTTCCCTTCACCTCTCCTCCCCCTGCATTCTGTCTGCAGATTTTATCCCATGGAACAGATTTTGAAGGGAAAGCCCAGGAAATTTACCGGGAATGGATTTGCACTTTTTCAAACATCTCCACTGAGAAGGATCGGACCACATAGCTACTGTAAGAGGGATCTGTGCAAGCAAGACCTGAGGAGGACCGGATCAGCTGACTACCAGAAAGGAAGCTATCACCTGTCCGTGACAAATTATATAGATAGATAGGATAGTCAAGTGGAATCATTCTGCAAAGTCAGGACTGCAACATCCATTTGCTATAGCACAACAAAAGAGCTCCAAAAAGGTTAACCTCTCCATTGCTATCCAGCATAATACAACTGTTTGTGGGACATCACCAAGATTCATATACATAAGAAACATTACTCAGCTTTGCAGGTATGCAAAATGCAGGAACTTTATAGGCCTAAATAGGCTTTTTTTTAGTTGCATATACACTGGCGACACACTTTATTCGAGCTTGGCTAGTCCCACGAATTCGGGTATACCCGGGTGTATTGAGGTTTGTGACTGTTTTCTGCCCGAGTGCATTGAGGTATTTTCCAAGCAGGGATTGAAGCATTTTATTCCCTCTGGCTGCAATACTGCACAGTATATAAATATATAATGCATTACAATTCAGGAATTTATGCCATTTGGTAGACACGCGAAGCATTGCAGCCTATTAAATCCTAATCATTATCATTTAACAGATCAGCCGCCCGTCAGCCAGGCATGAACCCAGGCTGGGAAGGCAAATGCAACGGGGCTTGTCAGAGGTGAGGAGTGGCGCATTCCAGGTATCTGCCAGGTACATACCGGGTATTTGCTCGAATAAAGTGTGTCGGTGCAGTATTCATGTGTTGAAAGTATATATAAAATCTTACTGAAGTTTCATAAGGTATTGTAGTGATCTATTAAGTACATGCTCCCATTGTTCGATTTTATTCTAGGGGAATTGAACTTGGGACCCTTATCATTCAAGCAATACACGTACTGTATTCTGAACAAGGGTTATATATATATATGAACAAAAAGACAGAGAGCGCACGCCCCATAGTGTAACACTGTAACATTTAATATGGGGAAGGAAGGTGGGGGGATTAAAAACACTCACAATATACAAGTGTCAATTGAAATCCTCCATAACAGTATGGTATCATAGGGACGTACTTTGCGACATTACGTCATCACGTTGCGTGCACCCTTTACGGCCGGAGAGTGCATGGTGTATTATCGAGGCCATCTCTGATACCATACTGTTATGGAGGATTTCAAGTGATTCTTAAGGATCTACGCCGTCGAGAGTCTTGTTACAGTCGATGTTGGACTGCTTACTTGTTACAAGACAATACCTGCCTTGGTGGTGATTATATATCACATACTGCTTTATTGACACTTGTATATTGTGAGTGTTTTTAATCCCCCCACCTTCCTCCCCCATATTAAATATTACAGTGTTACACTATGGGGCGTGCGCTCTCTGTCTCATTGTTCTTATAGATTCTGCCTTGGAACTGGTTCTTCCAATTGAGAGCTGCTGTGGACCCCTGGATCCTGTACATTGTCCCGTGTCATCTTTCAGGACTTACCTTAGGGTTTGGACATTGAACTTGGACTATCTTACGTTAATATTACTATTATTGTTATTATTAGAGTGTAGATTCTAGTTTGTAACTATTTCACTATTAATGGGATTATTTTTATATTGTTTTATATTTTATATTGTTTTATAGGTTGTTTGAATCATTTTTATTATTCTCACATATATATATATATATTTTTTTCAATTTTTTTATTGTTTGGAGAGACATAACAAATATTTGACCTTGGAATACATGTGATGCTTTAACAGTGTCACTTGTCCATACAACAAAAAGCATTAACAGTTCGTCATCACTGCTTAAATAAAATATTTGCTATAACACGGTCTTTGAACAAGTGTAGTCTGTCTTCTTATTTCCGGTTGTGTTAGGGAAGCAGCCGCTTCCGTAAGCGTCTCTCGTGAACTTAACAAAGGAAAGAGAAGAGCGTAGGAAAGAAGAAAAAGATGGGGGGGGGGGGTAGGGGGTGGAAGGGGGGGAGAGCCCATTTGTCTGGTCTTTCTGTATTTATTTCTGTGGGGTCCCTAATTTCCTGGCCATATTTCCCAAATTTTGTGAAATTTGTCATTTTTTTGGCTCAACTGTGCTGTGAAGAGCTCCATCATCTTTATTTCCCTTAGTCTCCGGAGGACCATCTGCCTAGAAGGCGCGTTCACCTTTTTCCAGGCCGCCGCAATAACACAGCGGGCTGCCGTCATCACATGAGTTATCATCTTACTTTCTGCCGTTCCTAATTCATCAATTGGTTTGGCCAGCACCATGGTCCGCAGTTCCACCTCAACCTCCACCCCTAGGTATTCTCTGATCAATGTTTGTATCATGACCGAGAATACCTGAATTTTTGGGCAACTCCACCAAATATGAACCATATCTCCTTTTTGCCCGCATCCCCTCCAGCACAAATCCGGGGACCCGGGGAAGATCTGGCTCAGCCTGCTCGGGGTTAGGTACCAATGAAATAGAATTTTATAAATATTCTCTTTGATAGTGGTGCAGATTGACGTTTTTGCAGCTACCTCCCAAATGTCCTCCCAGTCTTCTCTATCAATCTCTGTATTCAAATCTTCTGCCCATTTGATCATATAGCTATGTTGGGAACAACCCGCTGATCGCGCCAGGCCCAGATATATCCCTGAAATCAGCCCTTTACAGTAATATCCTTTCCTACACAGTCTTTCACAATTTGTTAAAGGTTGGAATGCCGAATCTTTGGAGACTGATTGCAGGTAGTGCCTGATTTGGAGGAAACCAAACACTGGTATATTAACGATTTGGTGTTTCTTCTCCAGCGCCTGGAGTTGTAGAATTATACCCTTATCTACAAAGTCGTCAGCTACCATCAACTGTAACGTCTTGAATTTATTGAGTCCCTGTGGGAGTCAGCCTGGGGGGAATTCAGGGTTGTTGAATATAGGGGTTAGTAGTGTTGGGCAGGCTGTCAGACCATATTTATCTTTATTTCTAGACCATATCCGCCATGTACATTTCATTGCTCCCAGTTTTAATGTTTCCAAGAGGGTCTCTCCTCCCCTCTCGGTCCACATAGCGGCCGGGAGAGAGAGAGGTCTCGTATAGGTAGACTCAAGTCCCACTCAGCAACTGGTGGTTGGATCGTTATTCCACATTATTTCTTGTTTAAGTTGGGCCGCCAAATAATATTTAATGATATGCGGGACTGCCAAGCCTCCGCAATCTTTTGGGGCTAGCATAATAGTTCTAGCTACCCTGGGTCTTTTATTTTGCCAGATAAATTGGAAAATTCTGTTTTGTATATTGTTAAGCTCCGGCATTGGAATATCTATTGGAAGAGTGTGGAAATAATACAGGAGCCTTGGTAGGATATTCATTTTGACCGTGGCTATTCTTCCTAACCAAGATATCTGGTATTCGTTCCAGCTCTGGAGGTCCTTTTTTAGCCTCTCAAATAAGGGTGGATAGTTATGTTTGTATAGCGAGTTATACTCCCTTGTTATTTGGATTCCTAGATATTTGATCTTTGTGGAGTTCCACTTATATTTAAAATTTGCTTGTAGTAATTTAACTTCTGGATCTGATAGAGTGAGGTTCAATGCTTCCGACTTATCCATGTTAATTTTATGTCCCGAGATTTTGCTAAATTTATCTAGTTGTGAATGTAGGTTTGGGAGTGAAATCAAGGTGTTGGCGAGAGTTAGGATAATGTCGTCAGCAAATAGGGATATTTTGTAGTTTGTCGCTCCTATTACAATTCCATTTATATTTTTTTCGTCTCTAATTGTTGCTGCCAAGGGTTCGATAGAGAGAGTAAACAGAAGCGGAGACAAGGGGCATCCCTGTCGAGTACCATTCTTTATATTTATAGGGTTTGAGTCTCCTCCTGGGAGTTTCACTATGGCCATGGGAGATCTGTATAGGGCTCTGACCCCTTCTAGATATGGGCCCTTAAATCCATCTTTAATTAGTGTTTGGTCTAGGAAGTGCCACCTAATCCTGTCGAATGCTTTTTCCGCATCCAAGCTCAACAGGATGGCCTTCGTGGATGAGAGATGTACATGGTCGATTATGTCTATAATTTTCCTAGTATTGTCTGAGACCTGTCTGCCGGAAATAAACCCGACTTGATCTATATGTATTAGGCTTGGAAGTATGGGGGTCAGTCTATTTGCAAGAATTTTACTGAACAGTTTTAGATCCGAATTAAGGAGGGCTATGGGGCGATAATTACCACACTGTAGTGGGTCTCTCCCTTCCTTTGGTATGATTGCTAAATTAGCTTTAGACATGGATGGTGGGATGGCTGTTCCTTCCAGAAACGCATTAAACACATCAAGTAGATATGTGGCCAGAACCGACTTAAATTTTTTGTAGTACTGATTGGAGAACCCATCTGGGCCTGGCGTTTTGCTGGGTTTTAATTGGGCGATTGCATCTATCAATTCTTCTAGGGATATTTCTTTATTTAGGTCTGAGAGGTTACTTTCGGAAAGTGTCGGAAGTTTACACGATTCCAAGTATGTACTGCACCGACACACTTTATTCGAGCAAATGCCCGGTTTGTACCTGGCAGAAACCTGGAATCCGCCGCTGCTCACCTCTTGCATGCTGCGTTGCGTTTGCCTTCCCAGCCACGGTTCATGCCTGGCTGACGGGCGGCTGATCTGTTAAATGATAACGAGAAGAATTTACTAGGCTGCAATGTTTCGTTTGTCCACCAGATGGCATAAACTCATGACTTAAGTAATGTTTGGGCTTTGCAAGTTGTTTCGTTTACAAAAAAAGTTACTTTATCCCAGTACAGTATGCTACAGTATTGTAACTTGTCCTTGAGACTGAAGGAAGAGTTGCAAAAAATGTATCAATTTAGGCTTTACATACAGTACTGTATTAAATAAAGACAAAGATCATTTTCACTTACACTATTCTACAGAGACATGAGTGTTCAAGTGGAGCCCGCTTTCCAAAAACCTGACAGAAGTTATGGTTATTTGATATGGGCCGCTATTAATGCAACAGAGGATAAGATGGCAACAGTTGTTCAAATTTATCAGTATTTTATCGAAAATTATGACTTTTACAGATTTTTGCCAACTCCTCATTTGTGGAAGCATGCAATAAGGAAAAGGTTATGTAGTGACCCCTGTTTTCACCGTATTGAGCCCCAATTTGTTGGAGGGTATTGGTGTGTGTCACAGGGTTTTTCCCGTATCTATGATAATGGAGGCGGCAAAAGGCGAAGGGTCGTGTTAAAACGAAATAAGAAGCGACAGTCCCTGCCAAGCAATGCGCCAGAACCAGAACCAGAACCAGAACCAGCAGCAGCACCAGCTTATCATCATGGTCCCGCCGTCGGTGACAACTCTGAGATGGATTTCGCAGCCAGTTTTGATGAAGCTTGCATGTACCTAAGCGATTTCCCGCTGACTACAGGTGGGCTAGTCCCTCTGCAAACTATCGACGTGGGTGATGATGAAAGCTGGACTGGAAGTGGGCCGGCGCCGGCGCAAGCTGAATGGGAAATTTAGTAATACTGTACAGTATGGTGAGTACTGTATTTTTGCCGTATTATTTTGGTGGGGCTGGCTGGGTACTTCTTTAGGGGGCTGACCATTACTGTACATTAAAACTTTTCATTTTGTTTTTCCTCAGAAAAGAAAACGGCTAATGGGGGGATTTCGATGGATTATATTGTACTGTATGCTGATGTTTTCCGGCCATACAGTATACTGTGTAATAAACCCGAATAAATAAAACTATGCATTTATTCTACAGTACATGTTCAGTAAATTACTGCACATACTGGGGGCGAGATGTGTTTGCAGCAGAGAGAGATTTAATAATATTGTACAGTGAGCAGGGGGTTCCCTGAGCCAGAAATTAATGCTCAGGGAACCCCCCCCCCCCCCCTGCTCCTGATCAATATTATTAAAAATACAGAAAATGCTGCGTCATTACCATAGCGGATAGCCGCTAAGGCAATGAAGGGGTTAACCCACCGTGCCCGCTTTATTGTGTGTAGTGGGGATGGGTGAGGGGGGTATTTGGCCCTTGGTGTGAGTTTAGGACTTGCGGGAGGGGGGGGGGTTGCGGGTGCACTTAACCCCTTCACGACCGTAGCAGTTAATACCGCTACGGTCATGAAGGGGTTAAGCCCTCCCGCTACCCCCCCCCCCCCCGCAAGCCCTCCCCAACCATCGTTGGGGCGAATAACCCATTCACCCACCCTCCCGCAACCCACAACAATAAAATACACACAGCAGCCGCCAAAAAATAAATAAATAAATGACAATAAATACATTTGAAATACATTTTTATTGATAGTGTAGATGTGCAGGGGGTCTCCGGAGCTGAACCGCGTTGGTTTTAGGTCTGGGGACCCCGTGCCCCCCGAGATACAGGCCCCTTTAGGGGGTGCCGGTATCCCTCTGCGTTTAAGGGTCCCGATCACGTGACCGCGGCCTGTAAACCAAGCAGAGCAGAGGGATACCGGCACCCCCTAAAGGGGCCTGTATCTCGGGGGGCACGGGGTCCCCAGACCTGAAACCTGTGCGCTTCTGCTCTGGAGACCCTCTGCACATGTACAGTATCAATAAAACACATACAATATACAGTATAAATAAACACTCGTTCTTTACCTTAGCGTCTATGCGCTATGGTAAAGAAGCATTATTTTAATAATATTGTAAAGTGAGCAGGGGGTTCCCTGAGCCAGAAATTAATGCTCAGGGAACCCCCCCCCCCCCCCCCCCCCCCCTGCTCCTGATCAATATTATTAAAAATACGGAAGGGGGCGCATGCGCGGCGACTGAACTGCATGGACGTCTGAGCCATTTGCTCCGTCTTCAGCCGGCGGCAAAGTGTAAAAATCTGACAGCACAACGACATAAATAAATCAATAAAACTAACTCACAGCTGCCTTTAGACGGCAGGATGTCAAAGGGGACTCGCTCAAAGCGTACATCTACAGTCCTCACCGATTATTTTACGAAAGGGGATACCGCACGTATGAAGAGCCAGGAGAATATGGCGCGCAGCGGCTCCGAATCGGAGGATGAAGAGGAGGTTGGAGCTGAGGGGGGAAAAAACAACACGGACAACCCAATTGTCAGACGAAGCGATCTGAAAGAATTCTGCCAGGATATCAAGAGGTGCCTGCAGTCTGAATTGGCGGCAATACGGGCAGATATACGGGGGATTGGTGAGAGGACTGACTCGCTGGAGAGGAAAATGGACGCCACAGCAAAAGCACTCCAACGCACGGATAAACAAGTGGCACGGGTACAGGACTCGGTCAGAGAGATTGTGGACAGGCAAGAGGATGCAGACAATCGAGACCGAAGAAACAACCTACGTATACGAGGGGTGCTAGAAACAGAGACAGACCCTGAGGATTTTATGGGGAGATGGTTGCAACATCTAATGCCTGACCACGCAGAAAGGGACCTACACCTCGATCGTTGCCACAGAGCACTGAGAGCCAAGCCCCAACCTGGAGACCGACCACGTGACATCATTGCCCGTTTTCACTTCTTTCGAGTTAAAGAAGCTTTTGGACAAATGACCAGAAACGAGGTGGAGTTCGAAGGTCACAAAATACACGTGTATCAGGACATTTCCCCCACTACCCTCATAAAAAGACAACAGTTGTCCCCAATCACGAAAGTCCTAAGAGATGAGGGAACCCGGTATAGGTGGCTGTACCCCTTTGGCCTTCTGGTGATCCAGAACGGTAAGGCCCACACTATTAGGCGCCTCGAAGATGGTGTCCCCTTCCTTACGACACTGGGGCTCCAGGATAAGATCCCAGAGGGGATGGAGGCAGGAGAGCCAGCTCCCGAGCCAGCATGGAGAGAAGGCAGAAGAGGGGACAAAAAGAAACAAGCCCGCAACACTAAGCGAAGTTCCCCGCGATAGTTCCAGTTAAGTGACACTCGCTACCTGTTACAGATGAGGTCCAGATGACGCAGGCTCAGCCCCGAACTCCCTCAGGTCAGTGGCACCCCTGTCCCGGAGCTCAGACGGCGTTCCCCTCCAAATGGCGGCCATCTTGGACTGACATCCACCCCACACTGAAAGAGAGGCGGAGCGGGGAGGAACCAGGGGAGGAGCTATCTCCTCTCGCGAGACACGGATGAGCTGGTAGCCACACACAAGATGGCGCCGTGATTGGAGGAAGAGATGACGACACAGGAGACGGCCGGCGAGCGCGGGACATTGACAATGCACTCGACCCAAAGGGGAGGGAGGAGGGGGAGCCGGGGGATATAGGAGGGAAAAAGAAAAGTGCAGGGAAGAGAGCAATGAGGGAGAGCAGGTAGTAGATCTCCAAACGAGAGGAGAAATAGAACACATAAGGAGCGCCCATAAAATAAATAAATAAATTTAAAAAAAAAAAATATATAAACAAAAAAAAAAAAAGTGTGACACAGGAAGACATTTTAGGGCATTTGGAGCACCCTGACCTCAGTACCCTACCTCAGCCTCACAGCTAGGCGACACAGAGGGAGCACTTCTTTTGGGCTCCACGAACAGGCCATATTCATAGAGTACAGGTAGTGAACATACAGTTTAAAGGTTAGAGTTAGAGTTAAAAAAATTACAGTTGACATGAGAGGCTATCTTTAAGGCCCATAGTTCTGATTAAGGAGCCCATCTGGTTTACAAAAAGAAGGGAATCAAAAGCAGTAGAGTTAGTCTATTAGAAAAATAGCTGTTAGTGTTTGATAAGTTGTATATGCAGATGCCGCTGCCGGCCGGAGCTGCAGTCTGGTCGGTGCCATGAACCTACAACCTCAACTCGGGGAACCCACCCCGAAGTGCGAGGAAGTCCTTGGGAGGAGGGGAGTCGGGGCCGCCAGGCAGGCAGGCGGAGGCCTGGAAGTGAGTCCAGGAGACCCCCACATTCCAAAGGCATGGGAAGGGCAGTGGCCTGGGGCCACTAGTATCTTCCCCACTACATGTACCCTCCCTATTGTCTCTTTTGTCCCCATTGTGTACCCCACCCCCCCCCCCCATATCTTCTACCAAGGTGGAGCAACGTTGCGGCCTGAAGCACCGCAGGATGTCACAGGGACGCGGGAGACCCCGAGGACCATCGGGCCACCTCGCTGGAAATCTCGACTGACGACAGGTGAGGCACACCATATAGTATGGCACTAAAGGTCATATCACATAATACGAAAGGATTAAACTGCCCCCGCAAAAGAAAGGTAGCCCTTACAGACTATAGGAGAAAGGGTGCAGACGTGGTACTATTGCAGGAAACACACTTTAGCTCCTCCAGCTTCCCAAAATACTTTGACAAATACTATACACAGGCGTTCCTATCCTCCGCAAAGGAGAAGAAACGGGGTGTAGCAATCCTTATCCATAAAGGAATAGACTTAGAGGTAGATACAATCAAGAAAGATAAAGAGGGGCGGTTCCTCCTTCTGACGGGGACTATCCAACAACAACATATTACATTGGTGTCTATTTACGCTCCTAATGGACAAGACACGGATTTCCACACTGCAACCTTTAAAGCAATTCAGAGACACACCAAAGGCGCTCTAATAATAGGAGGCGACTTCAACGCAGTGCTGAACACGACTTTAGATAGATCAGGACCCCCAAGGGTGGGCCTGCAGGCAAGACCTAAAGCACTGGAAAAAGGGCTGCGAGACTTAGATCTAGTAGACATCTGGAGGGAACTACACCCTTTAGACAAAAATTATACTTTTTACTCCCACCCACACAACTCCTTCAGCAGAATCGATTACTTCTTTGTTAATAGCAGACTGGTCCCACAGATCTCCCACGCAGGGATCCACGATATTTCGTGGTCTGATCATGCACCCATAGAGCTACGGTGTACATGAATAGGTATGGACAGGCCAGGAGCAAATTGGAAATTGAATGAGTCCCTTATTAAAATACCGGAGATACAAAAAAGGATAGGTGATGAAATTAGACATTTCTTTAGAGAAAATAAGGGGAGCGTCCAGTCTCATATCACCCTCTGGGAGGCACATAAAGCAACACTAAGAGGGATTTTAATTAGTATTGCGGCCAAGAGAAAGAGAGAGAGAAACGCCCAAATAATGATAGATCAACAAGAACTGAGAACCCTATGGGATCAGCATAAGCGGTCTCCTGACCCCGCAACCCTCCAAAAGATTAAAGACACTCAGACGAAACTAAATTTGTTACTCACATCTCAGGCCGAGAAGGCGCTGACTTGGTCAAAGAGGAAATTTTTTGAAAAAGCGAACAAGCCAGATACCTTGCTAGCCAGAATGCTCAACCCCAGGGGGAACAATTATAATATTCAGGCGATCAGAACACAATCAGGTACAACCTCGGCTAACCCCCAAAACATAGTGGGAGAATTTAAAAAATTCTACGAACAATTATACGATGGGAAGAAGGTGATCCGCTCCTCTACCACAGAAGGGGCCCTTCGGGATTTCCTGAGGGGTGCGAACCTCCCAGGTCTGGGAGTGGTTGAAAGAGAGGTAATGGGTAGAGATTTCACCTCGGAAGAGGTTATGGAGGTAATCAAAAATTTGAAACCCTCTAAGGCCCCGGGTCCTGACGGATTCTCTAATCTTTACTATAAAAAATATAAACAACAATTGACACCTCATCTACTACGCATGTTTAACCAAGTATTGGAGGGAACCCCCTTCCCTCGACATATGCTCCAGGCGTCCATCTCAATAATACCCAAACCGGGAAAAGACCTGCAGGATTGTGGTAGTTATAGACCAATTTCCCTGATTAATTCGGACATTAAAATCTATGCTAAATTATTGGCCAACCGTTTGAGTCTAGTCCTTCCCAGGCTGGTGCACCCAGATCAAGTCGGTTTTATCACGGGCAGGCAGGCAGCAGATAATACCAGACGAATCATTGATCTGTTAGAAATAGCCAATACAAGATCAATACCAGTTATGGCGCTCAGCCTGGATGCAGAAAAGGCATTCGATAGGATAGACTGGCCATACTTAGAGGCTACGCTTGGAGCGTTTGGACTGGGGGAGAGGGTGACGAGAGCTATTTTGGCCCTATATTCAGATCCGTCAGCAAGGGTGACCCACCGAGGATTCGTCTCGGATCCCTTTTCAATTAGAAGCGGCACGAGACAAGGCTGTCCGCTCTCCCCACTTCTCTTTGCTCTGTGCATGGAACCCCTGGCTGCTCAGATTAGAGACAGTAGAGACATCTCAGGTATTGTCATTGGAAGCCAGTCGCATAAGGTGGCACTATATGCGGATGATGTATTCCTGACAATCGCTAAACCCCTTACCTCTCTGCCAAACCTATTTGACTTACTCGGGAGGTTTAACAGGATCTCTGGTTTCAAAATCAATCAGGCTAAATCAGAGGCTATGAACATAAATTTGCCAAAACCATTGGAGAAGCTGATCACCCTCAACTTTAATTTTGCATGGCAACAGAATCAAATTAAATATTTGGGAATCAACGTCACAAAGACAGCCAAGATGCTATACCAGGCCAATTACCCTAAATTAATAAGCACCCTGAAAGGGGACATACGGCGATGGGCTACTCATAAAATCTCTTGGAACGGAAAGATCCACTGCATTAAGATGAACCTGCTTCCCCGCCTTCTTTATCTATACCAAACCCTACCGGTGCCAATACGATTGAAGGAAACCCTCGCGCTTCAATCAGAAATAGATAAATTTATCTGGGGAGGTAAGAAGGCGAGAATAGGCAAGCAGATAATGCGTAGACAAACGGGGGCAGGGGGGCTGGCGGTACCTTGCTTGTTCTCATATTATAATGCGGCACAATTATGCCAAATTGTGCAATGGCACGCCGACCCGGAATCAAAACGATGGGTCGAGATAGAACAGGAGATTTGCTCCCCAATTGACTTGAAACACCTAATCTGGCTACCTAAAAAGGTGCGATCGGGCACCAAATGGCCGCTATCCTCAATGACCAACTCACTCTCGGTGTGGGAGAGTACAAGGCTTAAGTGTTCTCTGACCCATCAAAAATCTGGTATGACCCCCCTATGGGATAATCCATTATTTGCTCCGGGATTGAACGGTCCTAAATTCGCAATCTGGAAAGCTAACCATCTCAACCGATTAACAGATCTGGAGGGTAGAAGAGGCATACAAACTTTTGATCTACTAAAATCTGAAAAAAATATCCCGAATGCTGAATTCTTTAGATACCTCCAGATCAGAGCATTTTACCAGGCATATCAACCAATAAGCCCATTGACAAATTACGAAAAGCTCTGTCGCTCAGTGACAACCACTAAGGGACTCATATCGCAGTTATACAAAGAAGTGATGGGTTCGGGAGTCGAAGTGGCGGAAAAACTGGGTTATATGACCAGATGGGAGTCTGACCTAGGGGAGGAGCTGGAATTAGAGGAGTGGACAAAAATTACGACCGCGGTCTCCAAGAGCTCCATATGCACGACCCTACGGGAGAACGCATATAAAGTAATGATGAGATGGTACTACACCCCCACAAAATTAGCTAAATTTCTGCCCGGTTACTCCCCATTGTGCCCCAGACAATGTGGACAGCAAGCAGACCTGTTACACATGCTGTGGTCTTGCCCCAAAATAGTCGGAGTCTGGGAACAAATCAAAGATTGGCTAACTAGAATCCTAGGCGTTGAGATCCCATTGGACCCATGGTTGTTCCTTCTGAACAGACCACACAAAGACCTATCCAAACATACCCATAAACTGATATCCCACTTTGCAACGGCAGTGAGGGGAGAGATCACAGCACGCTGGAAACATAATACGATCCCATTAATAGCAGCAATTCGGAATAGAATCTGGACGGTCTGTCAGATGGAGAAACTGACCAGCCTCGTACAAGACACAGGCGAAAATTACCTAAACGTCTGGATTCCATGGCTGTTCCAGACAGACATACCGGGGGTAAACAGGTCCACAATTTGGCATTGATAGAGAGAAATGCGTTCTCCTGTAGTAGTGCAGCACAAACACACATAATGACACTAAAAATAAGAGACAGATGGGAGACATAGAGAGCCCCACGAGGGGGGCGCAGATGGAACCGGTGGGATCCCAGCCACCCCCTGTAAGAGATTGGCTGAAGGTGATAAGGCACGCAGCGGAACCACGGTAGAAGATAATTTCCTCCCCCCTCCCCACCCCCCCTGTTTACCCTACGCGTAGCTTAGAGATGTTAGTTTGTCTGTATGTCCCCCCCAGTCTGTCTTGTGCATAGCTAGAATACATGGACACTGGATTTTGTTCTGATTTTGTGATGGATAACAATGTATGCAATGCCTGATGTACATGTGACCTTCTAATAAAACTTAAGTTGAAAAAAAAAAAAAAAAAAAAATACGGAAAATGCTGCGTCATTACCATAGCGGATAGCCGCTAAGGCAATGAAGGGGTTAACCCACCGTGCCCGCTTTATTGTGTGTAGTGGGGATGGGTGAGGGGGGTATTTGGCCCTTGGTGTGAGTTTAGGACTTGCGGGAGGGGGGGGGGGTTGCGGGTGCACTTAACCCCTTCACGACCGTAGCAGTTAATACCGCTACGGTCATGAAGGGGTTAAGCCCTCCCGCTACCCCCCCCCCCCCGCAAGCCCTCCCCAACCATCGTTGGGGCGAATACCCCATTCACCCACCCTCCCGCAACCCACAACAATAAAATACACACAGCAGCCGCCAAAAAATAAATAAATAAATGACAATAAATACATTTGAAATACATTTTTATTGATAGTGTAGATGTGCAGGGGGTCTCCGGAGCTGAACCGCGTTGGTTTTAGGTCTGGGGACCCCGTGCCCCCCGAGATACAGGCCCCTTTAGGGGGTGCCGGTATCCCTCTGCGTTTAAAGGTCCCGATCACGTGACCGCGGCCTGTAAACCAAGCAGAGCAGAGGGATACCGGCACCCCCTAAAGGGGCCTGTATCTCGGGGGGCACGGGGTCCCCAGACCTGAAACCTGTGCGCTTCTGCTCTGGAGACCCTCTGCACATGTACAGTATCAATAAAACACATACAATATACAGTATAAATAAACACTCGTTCTTTACCTTAGCGTCTATGCGCTATGGTAAAGAAGCATTATTTTAATAATATTGTAAAGTGAGCAGGGGGTTCCCTGAGCCAGAAATTAATGCTCAGGGAACCCCCCCCCCCCCCCCTGCTCCTGATCAATATTATTAAAAATACGGAAAATGCTGCGTCATTACCATAGCGGATAGCCGCTAAGGCAATGAAGGGGTTAACCCACCGTGCCCGCTTTATTGTGTGTAGTGGGGATGGGTGAGGGGGGTATTTGGCCCTTGGTGTGAGTTTAGGACTTGCGGGAGGGGGGGGGTTGCGGGTGCACTTAACCCCTTCACGACCGTAGCAGTTAATACCGCTACGGTCATGAAGGGGTTAAGCCCTCCCGCTACCCCCCCCCCGCAAGCCCTCCCCAACCATCGTTGGGGCGAATACCCCATTCACCCACCCTCCCGCAACCCACAACAATAAAATACACACAGCAGCCGCCAAAAAATAAATAAATAAATGACAATAAATACATTTGAAATACATTTTTATTGATAGTGTAGATGTGCAGGGGGTCTCCGGAGCTGAACCGCGTTGGTTTTAGGTCTGGGGACCCCGTGCCCCCCGAGATACAGGCCCCTTTAGGGGGTACCGGTATCCCTCTGCGTTTAAAGGTCCCGATCACGTGACCGCGGCCTGTAAACCAAGCAGAGCAGAGGGATACCGGCACCCCCTAAAGGGGCCTGTATCTCGGGGGGCACGGGGTCCCCAGACCTGAAACCTGTGCGCTTCAGCTCCGGAGACCCTCTGCACATGTACACTATCAATAAAAATGTATTTCAAATGTATTTATTGTCATTTATTTATTTATTTATTTATATTTATTTATTAATTGTGCTGCTGCTGCAAGTCGTAAACTCACACCAAGGGCCAAACACCCCCCTCACCCCAAATAAAAAAAATTCACGCACAGCAGCCCCACAATTAATAAATAAATCTAAATAAATAAAATCTATGTAAAACCCCCTCCCCCTATTCTCGCTTTTAAAACGCCCTGCCTTCTCTCTAATCTATGTAAAAACCCCTCCCCCTATCCCCCTATTGTGTGTGTGCGTTAAGCTTCCCTGCAAGCTATGTAAAAAAAACCTCCCCCTATTGTGTGTGTGTGTTAAATCTGCCTGGCCTGTGTTTCTGAGTGCTGAGTGCTCTGCGTTTAAAGGTCCCGATCACGTGATCGCGGCCTGTAAACCAAGCAGAGCAGAGGGATACCGGCACCCCCTAAAGGGGCCTGTATCTCGGGGGGCACGGGGTCCCCAGACCTGAAACCTGTGCGCTTCAGCTCCGGAGACCCCCTGCACATGTACACTATCAATAAAAATGTATTTCAAATGTATTTATTGTCATTTATTTATTTATTTATTTATATTTATTTATTAATTGTGCTGCTGCTGCAAGTCGTAAACTCACACCAAGGGCCAAACACCCCCCTCACCCCCAATAAAAAAAATTCACGCACAGCAGCCCCACAATTAATAAATAAATCTAAATAAATAAATAAATAAAGACATGAAGAGAAATAAATATATACTGTACAGTATATACTTTGTATATATATATACACTGTATATATATATATATATATATATATATATATATATATATATATATATATATATATACAGTATACATATATACACTGTGTATATATATCATACAGCTATATTTGTATATATACAGTATATATATATATATATATATATATATATATATATATATATATATATATATATACATACATACTGTATGTGAGTGAAAAGAGAAAAAAGTAACCCGTATGGGAGCACTCAGGTATGCAATTGATATATTTGTTTATTTATTTGATACAGTGCAAAAAGGGATGAATAAACAGTACATGATTTAAAAACACTTAAAAAAGAGGCATGGACCCTTAAACACTAATGAACAGCACTAGGGAACGACACACACTGTCAACCCTAAACATGAAAAGGATAGTGACTCAAAAAACACTAGGGAGAATCAAAGTGAATCACAATAGGTTACTGGGTTCAAAGGCACCTATACAACGCTAAGGATAATGCACACTACACACCAAAAGGTAGACTTGTCAAAGTATAAATGACAGTCTCAAAGCATCACACATCTGCATTAGCATACAGTAATATAACCAATGCCTACAGCACAAATCATGTGTAGGAAAGGTGGTAAGGTGGAATGAAATCCCTAGATGTGTAGAGCAATGAAGTTAATGAATAGCATACAGTATAAAACATAACATTACAATCCACACAGTACATTGCATTTACAGTACATTGTATACTGTAAATGATGCATAGCATTAAATCTATGCACCATATACAGTACTGTACATTCTGCAAATGAATGTTAACAATATAATTGCAAGCTACTCTACCAGTAAATACAAACACTTCCAAACAAGTCAACTACAGTATTTTAACCAATCAAGTAAACCAAAATCAATATATACTGTAAGTACCAACCAGAAAAGACAATTTAAAACCAAACTAACCCTTACAATACCAAGGATTACATCTATCTAATTGTAAAAAACCTTATACATTATACACAGCATTGTTTAAAACCCCCTTCCCCCCTAATGTTTCTGTTAAGCAGATTACACTAAAGGGAGAGAGATATAAAGGCCTAAAGCCCCTTCCCCCCTAATGTTTGTTTTAAACAGATTACAATGAAGGGAGAGAGATATAAAGGCCTAAAGCCCCTTCCCCCCTAATGTTTGTGTTAAACAGATTACACTGAAGGGAGAGAGATATAAAGGCCTAAAGCCCCTTCCCCCCTAATGTTTGTGTTAAACAGATTACAATGAAGGGAGAGAGATATAAAGACCTAAAGCCCCTTCCCCCCTAATGTTTGTGTTAAACAGATTACAATGAAGGGAGAGAGATATAAAGGCCTAAAGCCTTACCTGCATTGGTAAACCCTCCCTGCATTGGTAAACCCTCCCTGCATTGATGTCGTGCAGTGTACAGTATGTAAATGTGGGGAGGAGGGGGGCCCAATGTGCATAATGTACTGTGAGGTCTAAACACCCTCACCCCCTACCCTCATACTGTACCCCCCCCCCCATCCTGGCCATGGCCCCTCACGCACAGCAGCTCCACAATTAATAAATAAATCTAAATAAATACATGAAGAGAAATAAATATATACTTTATATATAAATGTGAGTTTATAAATAAAATAAAGAATATTATTTCTAGGGGCCCTAGAACAGAAGTTCCCACGCCAATTTCGCGCTCATTGCTCTTTTTTTGCTCTTTTTTTACAATGTTGCTGGTCTTGCGGCTTTGCAGTCTGCAAGCAAAAAGCGCAAAGTGTATGAAGTCTGGGTGAGCGCTTTCCACATTTGATGCCTACGGCACCTTCCCATTTCTACACACTTCAATACCTGCACAGTTGGTAGCGCTTTCCATCCCAGCTACCATTCTGGATATTCACCTCTCACAGGCCATTCTTGCCCGAGTCTGTCCTATCAGACAGGGGCATTAACCTGTATCCACACCACCTGGACAATTTCTCTCTGTCAGAGACTTGTGCTATTTATTTTATATATTTTTGTGTAATTATTCATGCAAATTTATGCTCATTTCATATGTGGTTTTCAACATAAAGTGGCTGCTGGGCCTGATCCTAACTCATACAGTATAGCGCTTCCCTGTTTGTTTGTTTATTGCAAGCAAAAAGCAGTTTGTAGTACTGAGTGTGAGATAAATTACTGTATTTATCAGTGTTGATCAAAGAGAGTTGATCAGAAGGATTCCCCTTATATACAGTACGTAGAGATAATAAAATTGTATTATTTTCCGATATCCGCAGTGATTCTGGTCAACCTGACAGATTTTTAGTAATACAGTATACTGTACTGCAAGACCATGTGTTGTCTACCTTTTACTACAGTATACTGTACTGTATGAATGACAATAGAGTGCTGTATACTTTATAAGGGGAATCCTTCTGATCAACTCTCTTTGATCAAT
This sequence comes from Ascaphus truei, assembly GCF_040206685.1. Lineage (NCBI taxonomy): Eukaryota > Metazoa > Chordata > Amphibia > Anura > Ascaphidae > Ascaphus > Ascaphus truei. The sequence continues at coordinate 53,056,500 of NC_134489.1, read as the reverse complement.
ACTGATAAATACAGTATCATATTTATACCCCTTTAGCACCTGTCGTTCCATCCTATGCACCCATTTACTGTACAATGGTGATTGCGGTCGTATTCACGTACTTTATGTGAGATAAATTAACCAGTTCTTTTATTGCTGAAGTCGCCACAAAATACTTTTATTTACAAATACAGTACAATACAATGGTGAAACATTTCAAGTTAACAGCAATTCAAAACATCAACACACAATAATACATACTTTACAGTACTGTATACTGTACTAGTATATTTGGGCCTTGTCTTTGGGGGTTTATTCATGCAATTATTAGGGTGACCTGGCGTTGGAAATACTGACACAGTACAATCCTACAGTACAGCTACACCACCCACCCCCTCCCTTAGAGTTTTTAATCCCTCCCTGGCCAAGCATCAATCGTCTGGCTAATCCAATCCAAGCCATTGTTTTGTTAATCTGGCCCTGGGCTGTTCAGAACAGCCACTGCTTCTAAATTACTGAAAATATACAGGATAAATATACAGTGATGTGAAATAATCCTTTCTGTGGGTCTGAGAGGGTTGAAAGTCACCAGGTCCTCATACAGTAGAGTACATTCTCGAATACCTTTAGAATAAAAATACAGTATATATAAATATACAGTATAAATATTGCACAGTATACTGTAATGTTAAATAACCCATCCTGTTCTTTTTCCCTTCATACTGTAACAGTATCCTCATTGTGTCTGCGGTACAGTAGTTCATTGAGAGAGGAGAGGTTTTGTGTACATCATTACTGCTGTTTATATACTGTACATTTGACTGCACAAGCAGATTTGACGAACACAAGGCCCCCCCTCCTCCCTGGTGCACCCTTTTTCCTGGAACGACAAGAAAACAAAAACTTTGTTCAGTTACTGTACTGTACTGTATGTGCGTACTGTATTATGGTAGAACTACTGTACAGTAGGTGGCTGGTGCAGCTTTCTCTGGAAAGAAAAAAATGGAGCAGTTAGTAGGCAGTTACTGTAGTATGTCAAACTAGTCTACTGTACTGTATACTGGAACTACTGTATACTCTGACTATTGGGAAAGCTAAAATCTGTGCCATACTTACCTGTATCATACTGTACCTACTGTACAATACTACAGCACTGTACTACTTTCCTGATGCTTGTCCATTGCGTGCGATGACAATGGGCAACACAGTGGCAATATGGTCTATATATTTATTGCATCGTTCCACGGTGAGTACATCGTTCCAAAAACTCATTATGGCTGTATACAACTCGTCCTTCTTGGAGGGTTTCGCCACTTTACGGATGTGGTCCTTCAGCTGATGCCAGACCATTTCGATCGGATTGAAGTCTGGCGATCTGTGATTGGAAAGAAAGGACAATTAGTTTAAGAGATACAGTACACAGTAAAAACAGTGGGGAACATATAAATGGGACACGGTCTACTGCACTTACTCCGCTGGCGTCTTCACCCAGTTGATGCCGCGCTCAAGGATATGCGCCGTCGACGCGGTGTGCTTGGGATCATTGTCCTGGTAAAAGCGATGACCATTGGGAAAGTCTTGTGTGATGTATCGCACTATCACGGGCACAATGTTGTCTTGGAAGAAATCTTTATTCATGATTCCTATAGCAAGAAAAGAAAAGTGCTCAATAGTACAGTACAGTGCATACGGTAAGGCAACACTAGTCAAGTACAGTGCATTAGGCGGCATTATATTTGAGAAATTGTACCTTCAAAGACGACAATGCATCCCGGTCCACGCCTAGAGATGGCACCCCACACATGCAGCTTCACAGGGTGTTTTGGCCGTGGCTTCAAAGTTATGCGGCCTTTTTTGTGGAACGCAAATCTTGCAAATCTCTCCAGCGACACAGTAGACTCATCAGTGAAGATGCAATCCTGGAAAGTCTCACCGCTGTCGATCCATGCCTGGGCCTGGAGCACTCTTTTGATTTTGTTTGCGTCCCGTATCATGGGGTACGCTCTGTAATGACAATGAATAAAAAATGTTAGCGTCACAGCGCAGTACAGTTTGCAAAACAACACTTTTACTTTACAGTACAGTACCTCCTGTACTGTCCACTACTAACCTCACACGTCCATATTTCCATCCAATTCTGCGTCTCATCTTCTTTATGCTGCTCTCGGATACAGTCAGATTGTGGTTTTCCTGAAGAGTGTTTTTAACCCTTAATGCGCTCCTCTCATCATTCTCCTCACTTATTCTGTCCACCAGAAGAGTAGTCTCCCTACAATGCAAAGAAATTATATTGTGTTATTAATATGCAGCAATATAAAATGTATACTGTATACTGTACATGTAATGTTGTAATATACAGTAAATATAAATATACAAAAAATGTATACTGCTGTACTATAAATATAAATAGACAAAATATACAGTATACAGTACTGTTGTAATATAAATATACTATATAAATATACTGTTGTTATATCATAATAAATACACATCATATACTGTATATTCCGTTGTCAGATGAATTGCAATATACCAAAAGTGTATACTGCTGCACAAAAAATATAAATTGACCACACATACAGTACTCTACAGCAGGGGGGCGCAAACTTTTTTCCCTGCGCCCCCCTGCCGGCTGTCTCCTCACTCCCGCGCCCCCCCAACCCCAATTTACCCGCGCTCCGGCGTAATGACGTCACGTTGCCATAGCAACGTGACGTCACATGACCTCGCAGCGTCATTTTGACGCCGCGTTGCCATGGCGACGCAGGGAGGAAGCCGCCGGAGCCACGGTAAGTTAGGTTTACAGAGGCCCTGCAGCTCCCCCGGCACTTAATTTAAGTGCCTTCGGGAACCGCGCGGGGCCTCTGTAAACCCCGCGCCCCCCGTCGGCAGTCTCGCGCCCCCCCTGGGGGTCGCGCCCCACAGTTTGCGCACCGCTGCTCTACAGTATATACTGTTGTAATATAATAAATATACTATATAAATACAGTATACTGTTGTTATATCATAATAAATACACATCATATACTGTATATTCCGTTGTCAGATGAATTGCAATATACCAAAAGTGTATACTGCTGCACAAAAAATATAAATTGACCACACATACACTACAGTATATACTGTACTGTTGTAATATAATAAATATACTATATAAATACGGTATACTGTTGTTATATCATAATAAATACACATCATATACTGTATATTCCGTTGTCAGATGAATTGCAATATACCAAAAGTGTATACTGCTGCACAAAAAATATAAATTGACCACACATACACTACAGTATATACTGTACTGTTGTAATATAATAAATATACTATATAAATACGGTATACTGTTGTTATATCATAATAAATACACATCATATACTGTATATTCCGTTGTCAGATGAATTGCAATATACCAAAAGTGTATACTGCTGCACAAAAAATATAAATTGACCACACATACACTACAGTATATACTGTACTGTTGTAATATAATAAATATACTATATAAATACGGTATACTGTAGATGTACACTACAGTTTTCTATATTTTTTTTGGTTAAGTTTTATAAATACAGTATACTTACGCATTTGTTATCTTTGGTGCCTTTTTGCGGTCTCTGTTTTTTCCTTGTGCATGATAGCACACGGTGCTTGATGGCACAACGAGGCCAGAAGCAGTTAACCAGCGCTGGATATCTGCAATTCGTTTTCCGCTCGTGTACATCTCCTTCATTCTCATGCTGAGATCCTTTGAAATCTTCTTAACAGGCATTGCTGCGAGTACTGTAGAAATAAATACAAACACAAGAATGTGTATTCGATGTTTAGTCGATGTGTATTCAATGTGCAGTGAATCCACAAAATGGATGGTGTATTTATATGTTAATGACTCACATTACAGACCACCCACTTTCAACACCTGTACCTGGCCGCCATGCATAAAAGGTTGTACACGTTGCATAGCCCACCACTTGCTGATCTTTATCTGAGCCATTGTCCAGATACTGCATTGTGCCTCCCGCTTACATGGAGCAGCCCCGGTTCTATGGACGAAAGAATCATCTCACCTCTGCTGTGCCTGCCACACTGAAAAAGAGAAAGGCAGTTACCGTTTCCAAGCCAAAGGCAAAGCGACAGGCTAAGGCCAACAAAGAAAACCTTCTGCTGACCCCAAAGGCTAAGGCTTTTAAAACACGTCAGCCTTATTATGTGAAGAAGAAATACGGTACTGTGCTCGGTACGCAAGACGCATGGCAGCCAACTCACCGAATCCGCAGACCACTTCCCATAAGCTTCGACGACTCTGCTGTAGCTGTCCCGGAAATCTTCAGCCCGGCTTCTCCACCCCCATCTTCTCCGGTTCCATCTGAAGATGCTGCTGCCTCTGAAATCAACGGGTCACTGTCTCCTTTGCTCTTGGACGACTCTGCTTCTCTCCCGGAAATCCAGCGGTCACCTTCTCCATCCCTCTTCCACCACGCTGCAGCTTCTCCTGTACCGGGCATCCCCAGGTCACCTCTTCCACTCTCCATCGATGCCGCTTCTCTCCAGGGAACCCCCATCTCATCCTCCGTTGCACCCATCCCCCCAGATCTCCAGATGCCATGCACAAGCAGCTCGTTGGACCGGATCCTGAATGGGCTAAGTGTGGATCTCCCCGGGAATTCTAGTGTGCTGGCAAAGCTAGATCTGCTTCTGGAGTCGGTGCTACATATGGAGCAACGGATGCTACAAATGGAGCAGCGGCTGGATCAACGGATGCTACATATGGAGCAACGTATGGATCAACGGATGGACAAGATAGAGGCAGACATAGCGGGCATACATTATTTGCTCGGTGTTAATGCCCCTGTTTCCCCGACGCTGGAGCAGGGGGGTGACATGGATGTGATGCATGGTACCTTCGACCCCCTTCCATCACCAAGCACACCCCCTCCACCAGAAGATGCAGTGTACTATGCTATTGAGGAGGACATGACAACCCCATCAAGACCACGCCAGGAGACAACCCGGCGACCACTACCGGAGGAAAGCTTCCTCCCAGACACCCTACCATTGCCCATCGCCTCAAGTACACCCGCTCCCAAAAGACCTCCTACACCCGCTCGCATACAAACAGTGCCCGACATCTCCCTGTGCGATCTGCCACCGGCGCTGAGGGAGAAGTATAGGGTGAGGAGTGCTGGTATACCACACAAGTATGCCTTGATCATATTTAAACACCATGTTCCCTACACATTGTACTGCGAGTGGGTGTTCAAAGTGAACTATGATGGGAATCGCCAAAAAAATGCCCTTCCTGCCAATTTAAGGAAAAAGATTGTGGAAGAAATGCAGCGCTATTACCCTGTTACAGATCCTGTAATGAGAGGCGTTAGAGACTGCATTAATGGCGTTTTGCGCCATGCAAGGCATCGGCCATGGCTGGAAAATGGGGAGGACTTTCAGTGAAACCATACTGTAATATTGTGCTGTACTGTACAGTACATGTTTTACCCTATAGTACCTGCTGTACTTAAACAAAGGATACTGAATGTTGTTGTGTGTTGCACGGTTTTTGTACTGTATTTGTAAATAAAAGTTTTTGGTGGCGACTTCAGCAATAAAAGAACTGGTTACTTTATCTCACACTCAGTACTACAAACTGCTTTTTGCTGCCAGACTGCAAACCCGCAAGACCAGCAACATTGTAACAAAAGAGCAATGAGCGCGCAATTGGCGTGGGAACTTCTGTTCTAAGGCCCCTATAAATAATATTCTTTATTTTATTTATAAACTCACATTTATAAACCCCGTCACCCACCCCCGCTAAACACAATAAAAAATAATCACACACAGCATCCCCGCAATAAATAAATAAATAAATAAATACAAATAAATACATTTGAAATAAATTTTTATTTATAGTGTAGATGTGCAGGGGGTCTCTGGAGCTGAACCGCACTGGTTTCAGGTCTGGGGACCCCGTGCCCCCCGAGATACAGGCCCCTTTAGGGGGTGCCGGTATCCAGCTCTGCGTTAAAAGCCCCGATCACGTGACCGCGGCCTGTAAACCAAGCAGAGCAGAGGGATACCGGCACTCCCTAAAGGGGCCTGTATCTCGGGGGGCACGGGGTCCCCAGACCTGAAACCTGTGCGCTTCAGCTCCGGAGACCCCCTGCACATCTACACTGTGAATAAAACACACACATCATTAAAGAATCATTCTTTAGCTTAGCGGCTATGCGCTATGGTAAAGAAGCAGCATTTCTGTCTTTTTAATAATATTGTAGAGTGAGCAGGGGGTTCCCTGACACAGAAATCTAATCTCAGGGGATCCCCTGCTCCTGCACAATATTATTAAAAGTTCAGAAACGAGGCTTCATTAGCATAGCGTATAGCCGCTAAGGTAATGAAGGGGTTAAGGCATAATAACCAATAAATACATTCAATACACTACCCACTACCCATGGCAACCTCCGCTGCTGTACAGTAAAACAGAGAAAAAAAATAACACTTTCAAAGTAATGTCCCCTAACCCCTTAATCACCATAGCGGTTATTAACCGCTACAATCATGAAGGGGTTAACCCGCCCTCACCCACCACTCGGGACGCCTACTGTACATACCCTCCCACTCTAACCCCCCACCCCGTGAGGCCTAACCACCCTCAACCCTCACCCACTAACTACCCACAAGGGAGGCCTACCCACATACCGTTGGGGAAACACCCCACCCCCACCCCAGTACCCACAATAAAAACAGTACAATCACCCACAATAAACAGCATTCTATTTATTAAATACATTACCCACCCCCTGTGCCCCCCCCATAAATACAAGATTTATTCTTTTACATTCAGGGTCCATAACGCAGCCCCACGCTAGTCCCCGGTGGGCTGGCAGGGCACCTGGACAGACCTACAGTTTACCAGCAGCATTCCACAGGTTCTGGAGGCCTGCTGGTGGATCCTGCCAGCACCATGGCGCCCAGGTGGTCTCCTTGGGTCACCGTGAGCCACAATTAGGTCCCCACGGTAGGCCCAAGGATGTCTGGGAGCCCCGGGTCAAACCCACAGGTGTCTGCGGGGCCTCGGGTGGTTCCCATGGGGGTCTGGGGAACTCACGGGTGCTCACTACGGGTCCGCGGTGCCCCCACAGAAGTGGGACCACACATCATCATCCCCGCACCTACGGCTCGGAGGTGCCCCCACAGAAGTGGGACCACACATCATCATCCCCGCACCTACGGCTCGGAGGTGCCCCCACAGAAGTGGGACCACACATCGTCATGCCCGCAGACTACGGGTCCGCGGTGCCCCCACAGAAGTGGGACCACACATCATCATCCCCGCATGTGTCACCCGTGGAACCACCAGCCTGCTACCCTTTAGGATACCCGAGGATTCCCCGCGGGTGGTCTCCAGAGGTCCCACGCAAAACCACGGAAGTAACCCTGAATGTAAAAAAAATAAACCTGGCCTATACATTCAATACATACACCCTCCCCCCCAACACCTACAGTACAATAATGTGCAAAATAACTATTATCCAGATATGGATAATAGATTAATTGCCCATTATTAAAAACATTAACTAGCATATACAAATAAATAAAGTACTACTGACCTCATCAATACGAAGTGTCCGATGCCAGTGCCTTCCTTCTCTTGCCCACACAAAACATAGCCAAAACCAAGCCAATAAATTGCAATTACATTCAGATATCAATTAACCCCTTAAACACCTTATCGGATAATAACCGCAAAGGTAATTAAGGGGTTAAGCCACACAGGCACGATACCCACCCTTCACCCATGAATTTGTACTGTGGCTTCATCATGCAACTATATATATATATACTGTATATATACTGTATACATACAGAGAGACAGAGAGAAAGAGAGAGAGAGAGATATATACAGTATATATATATACACACGTTATATACACGTTATATACACACCCATGATAAACCAAATATACAGTACAAATAAATGTAGAAGGGTTATCAAAACCATACTGTTCTACAACCAAACACTTCTCCATACAGACACTACATTAAAATCAATTTCCTTTAAAAATCCTAACTGATCTCACAATCTACTGTACTGTATATGATCACAAACCAATGAAAAAAGTCACATTCCAAAATGCATAAAATCTACTGCACCGACACACTTTATTCGAGCAAATACCTGGTATGTACCTGGCAGATACCTGGAATGCGCCGCTCCTCACCTCTGACAAGCCCCGTTGCGTTTGCCTTCCCAGCCTGGGTTCATGCCTGGCTGATGGGCGGCTGATTTGTTAAATGATAATGATTAGGATTTAATAGGCTGCAATGCTTCGCGTGTCTACCAGATGGCATAAATTCATGAATTGTAATGCAGTATATATATATATACTGTGCAGTATTGCAGCCAGGGGGAATAAAATGCTTCAATCCCTGCCTAGAAAATAACCCAATATACTCGGGCAGAAAACAGTCACAAACCTCAATACACCCGGGTATACCCGAATTCGTGGGACTAGCCGAGCTCGAATAAAGTGTGTCGCCAGTGTATGCACCATACTGTATACATTCTGCAAATTAATCAACGTAAACAAGGGAGAAAGGATGTGACGTCAATGAAAAACTGTCACGTGGTACGGTAGCCAATCAGAGCGTGGGAACTTTATCCTTATTGACGTCACATCCTTTCTCCCCCAAGCCCCTGACACATGGTATACCAGAGCCAATCAGAGTAGGGATAAAGTTCCCACGCTCTGATTGGCTCTAGTACCATGTGTGCACGGCCATGTGCCTTTTCATGACGTCAACTTAAAGGCAATTGAAGCAAAGCCATTCTGATTGGCTGTGCTTTCATTCCCTTTAAGTGACGTCATCATTTTTTTATTATCGGCCAACACACATGGTTTTCACGGTCCAATCAGGACCGTGGGAACCATGACGCAAAATGTGACGTCATAGGCCTTTAAAAGCCTATGTCGTCTCATTTTGCAGCCAGACGCCGCGGAGGAAGGACCTCCGGAGAAGAAAAAAGACAAGGGCGTGGCCGATGATGGAAAGAAGACCACGCCCTGCCCCGCCCGGAAGGAGATAGAAGAAAGAAGAATACAGATGAAGATGTATTACAAGTAGAAGACCCGTGGATTGGTTTGGATTTTTAGTTTAATGTTTATTATTTTGAATGGTTTATTATTTTATGGGTTCCTGATCGTGGATTGGTTCGTGAGTAAGCTGGGCAACGGGAGTCGGTGGGGGCAAGTAATGGTAAGTGAACTACAGTAAAGAATTGTATTTTATTTAACTTGTTAATTATTTCAAAAGGTTTTTTAACATGTGTATTTTTTTTTTTTTGTGGTATATCATTTCTTGCCACTGTATGTATGTATGTACAATATATATGTCTAGAGAGATATACTGTACAGTATACATTCAGGGTAAGAAATGATGTTGTTTTAAAAGCTGGATTGGATGTGTTTTTAATTATTTTGTGAGTTTAAAGTATTTTAAAATTAGATAGATGTATTATTCCTTGGTATTGTATTGTGTGTTTGAGGAAGGTCAGGGATAGATAGCCTTGGTTGTACTGTAAAGGTTGTATTTTTTGTCGGTACTTATATTTTTTCAAAGGCTTAATTGTTCTGCTCTAGGCGTGAATCTGTTAATGGTTTCATTGTTCATGATTGAGTGTGAAATGTTTAGGGATCTAAATAATGATTGCTAATTGATTTTTGTTTACGTTGATTAATTTGCAGAATGTATACAGTATGGTGCATAGATTTTATGCATTTTGGAATGTGACTTTTTTCATTGGTTTGTGATCATATACAGTACAGTAGATTGTGAGATCAGTTAGGATTTTTAAAGGAAATTGATTTTAATGTAGTGTCTGTATGGAGAAGTGTTTGGTTGTAGAACAGTATGGTTTTGATAACCCTTCTACATTTATTTGTACTGTATATTTGGTTTATCATGGGTGTGTATATAACGTGTGTATATATATATACTGTATATATCTCTCTCTCTCTCTTTCTCTCTGTCTCTCTGTATGTATACAGTATATATACAGTATATATATATAGTTGCATGATGAAGCCACAGTACAAATTCATGGGTGAAGGGTGGGTATCGTGCCTGTGTGGCTTAACCCCTTAATTACCTTTGCGGTTATTATCCGATAAGGTGTTTAAGGGGTTAATTGATATCTGAATGTAATTGCAATGTATTGGATTGGTTTTGGCTATGTTTTGTGTGGGCAAGAGAAGGAAGGCGCTGGCATCGGACACTTCGTATTGATGAGGTCAGTAGTACTTTATTTATTTGTATATGCTAGTTAATGTTTTTAATAATGGGCAATTAATCTATTATCCATATCTGGATAATAGTTATTTTGCACATTATTGTACTGTAGGTGTTGGGGGGGAGGGTGTATGTATTGAATGTATAGGCCAGGTTTATTTTTTTTACATTCAGGGTTACTTCCGTGGTTTTGCGTGGGACCTCTGGAGACCACCCGCGGGGAATCCTCGGGTATCCTAAAGGGTAGCAGGCTGGTGGTTCCACGGGTGACACATGCGGGGATGATGATGTGTGGTCCCACTTCTGTGGGGGCACCGCGGACCCGTAGTCTGCGGGCATGACGATGTGTGGTCCCACTTCTGTGGGGGCACCTCCGAGCCGTAGGTGCGGGGATGATGATGTGTGGTCCCACTTCTGTGGGGGCACCGCGGACCCGTAGTGAGCACCCGTGAGTTCCCCAGACCCCCATGGGAACCACCCGAGGCCCCGCAGACACCTGTGGGTTTGACCTGGGGCTCCCAGACATCCTTGGGCCTACCGTGGGGACCCAATTGTGGCTCACGGTGACCCAAGGAGACCACCTGGGCGCCATGGTGCTGGCAGGATCCACCAGCAGGCCTCCAGAACCTGTGGAATGCTGCTGGTAAACTGTAGGTCTGTCCAGGTGCCCTGCCAGCCCACCGGGGACTAGCGTGGGGCTGCGTTATGGACCCTGAATGTAAAAGAATAAATCTTGTATTTATGGGGGGGGGCACAGGGGGTGGGTAATGTATTTAATAAATAGAATGCTGTTTATTGTGGGTGATTGTACTGTTTTTATTGTGGGTACTGGGGTGGGGGTGGGGTGTTTCCCCAACGGTATGTGGGTAGGCCTCCCTTGTGGGTACTGACTGGGTGGTTAGGCCTCACGGGTGGGGGGGGGGGGTTAGTGTGGGAGGGTATGTAGGCATCCCGAGTGGTGGGTGGGTGAGGGTGGGTTAACCCCTTCATGACTGTAGCGGTTAATAACCGCTATGGTGATTAAGGGGTTAGGGGACATTACTTTGTATGTTTTAATTTTTGTGTCTGTTTTGCAGAAGCGGAGGGGCCATGGCCAGGATGGGGGGGGGGGGTTAACGGTATGTGGGTAGGGGGTGAGGGTGGTTAGCAATGCAGGGAGGGAGATTTACTGGTAACAGAAACATCTCTCTCCCTTCAATGTAATCTGTTTAAAGCCCCCTCCCCCCTAATGTGTGTTTCTGTAAAATCTCTCTCCCTTCAATGTACTGTAATCTGTTTAACAGAAACATTAGGGGGGGAAGGGGCTTTAGGCCTTTATATCTCTCTCCCTTCATTGTAATCTGTTTAACACAAACATTAGGGGGGAAGGGGCTTTAGGCCTTTATATCTCTCTCCCTTCATTGTAATCTGTTTAACACAAACATTAGGGGGGAAGGGGCTTTAGGCCTTTATATCTCTCTCCCTTCAGTGTAATCTGCTTAACAGAAACATTAGGGGGAGGGGGCTTTAGGCCTTTATATCTCTCTCCCTTCAGTGTAATCTGCTTAACAGAAACATTAGGGGGGAGGGGGCTTTAAACAATGCTGTGTATAATGTATAAGGTTTTTTACAATTAGATAGATGTAATCCTTGGTATTGTAAGGGTTAGTTTGGTTTTAAATTGTCTTTTCTGGTTGGTACTTACAGTATATATTGATTTTGGTTTACTTGATTGGTTAAAATACTGTAGTTGACTTGTTTGGAAGTGTTTGTACAGTATTTACTGGTAGAGTAGCTTGCAATTATATTGTTAACATTCATTTGCAGAATGTACAGTATTGTATACAGTATGGTGCATAGATTTAATGCTATGCATCATTTACAGTATACAATGTAAATGCAATGTACTGTGTGGATTGTAATGTTATGTTTTATATTGTAAAATAAGTTAGGATTATTAAATGGATTATTATTATTGTCTGTATAGAGAAGCGTTATCTGTAGGACAGTATGATTTTGATAACCATTCTACATGTATTTGTACTATTGGTTCATCATGTGTGTATATATACTGTATACTGTATATATATATATATATATATATATATATATATATATATATATATATACATCTACACTACAGTATCAATAAAAATGTATTTCAAATGTATTTATTGTCATTTATTTATTTATTTAGATTTATTTATTAATTGTGGGGCTGCTGTGCGTGAATTTTTTTTATTGGGGGTGAGGGGGGTGTTTGGCCCTTGGTGTGAGTTTACGACTTGCAGCAGCAGCACAATTAATAAATAAATATAAATAAATAAATAAATAAATGACAATAAATACATTTGAAATACATTTTTATTGATAGTGTACATGTGCAGGGGGTCTCCGGAGCTGAAGCGCACAGGTTTCAGGTCTGGGGACCCCGTGCCCCCCGAGATACAGGCCCCTTTAGGGGGTGCCGGTATCCCTCTGCTCTGCTTGGTTTACAGGCCGCGATCACGTGATCGGGACCTTTAAACGCAGAGCACTCAGCACTCAGAAACACAGGCCAGGCAGATTTAACACACACACACAATAGGGGGAGGTTTTTTTTACATAGCTTGCAGGGAAGCTTAACGCACACACACAATAGGGGGATAGGGGGAGGGGGTTTTACATAGATTAGAGAGAAGGCAGGGCGTTTTAAAAGCGAGAATAGGGGGAGGGGGTTTTACATAGATTTTATTTATTTAGATTTATTTATTAATTGTGGGGCTGCTGTGCGTGAATTTTTTTTATTGGGGGTGAGGGGGGTGTTTGGCCCTTGGTGTGAGTTTACGACTTGCAGCAGCAGCACAATTAATAAATAAATATAAATAAATAAATAAATAAATGACAATAAATACATTTGAAATACATTTTTATTGATACTGTACATGTGCAGAGGGTCTCCAGAGCAGAAGCGCACAGGTTTCAGGTCTGGGGACCCCGTGCCCCCCGAGATACAGGCCCCTTTAGGGGGTGCCGGTATCCCTCTGCTCTGCTTGGTTTACAGGCCGCGGTCACGTGATCGGGACCTTTAAACGCAGAGGGATACCGGCACCCCCTAAAGGGGCCTAAATCTCGGGGGGCACGGGGTCCCCAGACCTAAAACCAACGCGGTTCAGCTCCGGAGACCCCCTGCACATCTACACTATCAATAAAAATGTATTTCAAATGTATTTATTGTCATTTATTTATTTATTTTTTGGCGGCTGCTGTGTGTATTTTATTGTTGTGGGTTGCGGGAGGGTGGGTGAATGGGGTATTCGCCCCAACGATGGTTGGGGAGGGCTTGCGGGGGGGGGGGGGGTAGCGGGAGGGCTTAACCCCTTCATGACCGTAGCGGTATGAACTGCTACGGTCGTGAAGGGGTTAAGTGCACCCGCAACCCCCCCCTCCCGCAAGTCCTAAACTCACACCAAGGGCCAAATACCCCCCTCACCCATCCCCACTACACACAATAAAGCGGGCACAGTGGGTTAACCCCTTCATTGCCTTAGCGGCTATCCGCTATGGTAATGACGCAGCATTTTCCGTATTTTTAATAATATTGATCAGGAGCAGGGGGGGGGGGGGGGGTTCCCTGAGCATTAATTTCTGGCTCAGGGAACCCCCTGCTCACTTTACAATATTATTAAAATAATGCTTCTTTACCATAGCGCATAGACGCTAAGGTAAAGAACGAGTGTTTATTTATACTGTATATTGTATGTGTTTTATTGATACTGTACATGTGCAGGGGGTCTCCAGAGCAGAAGCGCACAGGTTTCAGGTCTGGGGACCCCGTGCCCCCCGAGATACAGGCCCCTTTAGGGAGTGCCGGTATCCCTCTGCTCTGCTTGGTTTACAGGCCGCGGTCACGTGATCGGGGCTTTTAACGCAGAGCTGGATACCGGCACCCCCTAAAGGGGCCTGTATCTCGGGGGGCACGGGGTCCCCAGACCTAAAACCAACGCGGTTCAGCTCTGGAGACCCCCTGCACATCTACACTATCAATAAAAATGTATTTCAAATAATTTTTAATGTGCGGATGTTTGCGCAGAGAGAGTGCAGCGGATCTCTCTCTGCTGCAAACACATCTCGCCCCCGTCGCCCATACAGTAGTATCATTTATGTATGTGCATATACAGTACAGTACAGTACAGTACTGTACAGTACTGTATGTTAGGGCTTACAGGGGTTGTTGTTATACAGTATATATATATATATATATATATATATATATATATATATATATATATATATATATATATATACAGTATACAGTATATATACTGCATTACAATTCATTATAGGGGACGGCTTCACAGAGAATAGCTCGCAAGCGCCACCATGTGTATTTTGACAGCATTGCAGTATTGTAACCAGCCGGAATAAAAAGCTTAAATTCCGGCCGGAAAATAACGCAATGCACTCTGGCAGAAAACTATCAGAAACCTGAATACACCCGAGTATACCCGAATTCGCGGGACTAGCCGTGCTCGAATAAAGTGTGTCGCCAGTGTATAGATAGCCTCCGCGTCTGAGGGTTTGTTTTTTGGGAAATTTAGGTTATATAATTTGTTATAGAAATCCGAGAATTCGTTCGCTATTTGCGTCTCACAAAGTGTCTTCGTACCTGATTTTGTCAGAATAACTGTTATTTGGGATTTGGCTTTCATATCTCGCAATTTGGAGGCTAGTAATCGGTCGGCTTTATTACCTTTGTCGTAATTGTTTTGTTTGGTCCACCGCAACGCCCTCTCCACCTCATCTATTTGGATCTGCTTAAGTTCAGATCTGGTTTTATCTAGCAATTTGAATAGTTTTTTCGAGGGATTAGTTTTATGTTTCTGCTCCAGGATTTGGACTTTCTCCGCTAGCTCATTATAGAGTTTCTGTTTTATTTTTTTCTTATGAGATGCCATGGAGATCCCTCTGATTGTCGCCTTATGGGCTTCCCATAACATTGCTGGTGACTCTACAGAGCCCCTATTCAGCGTGAAGTATTCTCTGAGTTTTTGTTTAATTTCTGTCTCTACATCTACTTGGTTTAACAGATAATCGTTCAGTTTCCAATTGTATTGGTGAGTTCTATAGAAGGGGAGGGAGAGTGTAAGCGAGACCGGGGCGTGATCCGACCAAGATATTGATCCTATATCTGACTGGGAGGTTGCCTGGAAGATATCTTTAGTGCCCAGAAAATAGTCAATCCTTGAGTAGGTTTGGTGTAGGGGAGAGAAATAGGAGTAGTCCCGCTGCCCCTGGTGCTGGGCCCTCCAAATGTCTGTCAGGGCGAACTCTTTCATTATCTGTCTAAATTCTCTGGCATTTTTTTCCGTGACACGGGGATGTGGAGTCCCCGTGGGGCTTGTTCTATCTTGTTCCGGCGTCGCTATCATGTTTAGATCTCTTGCTAGTAACAATGTAGTTCGAGTTTGGGGGTCTATAAGGTCACATAGATCTCTTAAGAACTTGGCCTGGCCTCCGTTCGAGGCGTAGATGTTAACAAGAGTGACATCCACTCCAGACAGGGTACCCTGTAGGATAATGTATCTCCCTTCTGGGTCAGCAGTCTCTTGTTTTAACGAGAACTTGACAGTATGCTTAAATAGGACCGCTACCCCTCTTTTTTTTGTGAGGCAAGACGCATAATACGCCTGTGGGAAAACCCTCTGGAAGGTGTTTGGGCGGGTCGTAGTATTGAAATGCGTTTCCTGTAAAAACAGTATGTCGCCTTTTGTTTTTTTGAACTCTTGGATGCCCTTTCCCTCAGCGTCTAGCTTCTCTATCTTCGGGGGATATATAGTTGGCTCGTATCTTGGGTATTGGATATTACTAGAACTAGGTATATCTAGGAGCTCTATTTTATTGTGTTTGCATTGGTCTGCTTCGCCTATTTGTTAGGTGCGCTTAGTTATCTTTGAGCTGCTTCAAAGAGTGATTTTACTTTTACATTGCTATGGCCATACTCATTTATTATGGAGTTGATGTGATATTTCACCACTAGATGGCCCCAGAGGTATGCAGATCTCGCCTACGGGCTGTTGAAAGGATACCAGTTACTCCTCTGCTACCTGAGTCTCCTTGGCGTAAATTTTAGGCGTGATGCTCAGGTAAGTGCCACCATTTTAGAACGGATTCTGTTTAGTATGCATTAGTTCCGATTGCGACAAGCCTCCCCCTCAGCCCAGTCCCAGCCCCCCACCAACCCCAACACCCGTGCCCCCCCCCAAACCCCGCAATCACCCCCCCGAGGCCCACACTCAGGGCCTCTCCACCTGGCCCCCAGCTCGAGGAGCCGGAGAGAGCCGCGGCCACAGCACGCGGGGGAGGGCAACCACGCGGGGGAGCGAGACCCATCCACAAGCCACAGAGCAGGCAGCCCCCGGGGGGAGAGGAGGGAAGGGGGGGCGCACCCCACGCCCACGAACCCAGTGCGGGCGAGGGGGGAAGAGGGGGGGGGAAACAAGGCAGACCAAGTCTGGGTCCAGACGCATCATCAGGCTATACATTGCTATGGCCATACTCATTTATTATGGAGTTGATATGATATTTCACCACTAGATGGCCCCAGAGGTATGTAAATCTCGCCTATGGGCTGTTAAAAGGATACCAGTTACTCCTCTGCTACCTGAATCTCCCTGGCGTAAATTTTAGGCTTGATACTCAGGTAAGTGCCACCATTTTAGAACGGATTCTGTCCAGAATGCACCAGCCCCGATTGCGGCACAAGCCTCCCCCCCAGCCCAGTCCCAGCCCCCCCCCCCCCAACCCCAACACCCGCGCCCCTGCCCCCCCCGAAACCCCGCGATCACCCCCCGAGGCCCATATACAGGGCCTCACCACCCGGCCCCCAGTCCGAGGAGCCGGAGAGAGCTGCGGCTACAGCACGCAGGGGGGGGGGCAACCACGCGGAGGAGCGAGACCCGTCCACAAGCCACAGAACAGGCAGCCCCAGGGGGGAGAGGTGGGAGGGGGGGCGCACCCCACGCCCGCGAACCCAGCGTGGACGAGGGGGCAAAGGGGGGGTGGGAACAAGGCAGACCAAGCTCGGGTCCAGTCGCATCAGCAGGCAAAAGGGCGTCGGGAACAGAGGGGCCCCCCAAGTATCGGACACCCTCCAGGACAGCGGCAGGACCCCCAGCGGCACAGTCCTCAGCGTCGCTGCATCCTCACGGAACTCCGCATGTCAACAGGCCAGGCAAGTGCTCCTCTTGTGCGTTCTGCGAGCGAGATGCGCAGGGGGGATCCCCTACTCTCCTCTGCTGGGGCTCTCTGTGTGGCGATCCATTGTGATGCTTGCTGTGGTCTCGGCTGCTGGTGTTGGCGCTCTGTATCCTCCGCATCCCCAGGGGCGTCCTCTTCTCCAGCCTGTGTCAGACCCAGGCCTCTTAGGAACCGCGTGCAGTCCTCAGGGTAGGAGAGCGTATGGAATTTGCCTCCCTTATTTACCACGATTTTAAAGGGAAAACTCCAGCGGTATTTTACGTTTTTGTCCTTTAGCTTTTGGGTCAAAGGCTTTAGCTCTCCGTCTGTCAATCGTTTTTTTTGAGAGGTCACTGTATATTTCAAGCTTAGTGTTCTGAAACTGCACTGTGCCCCTCTCTCTGCTGGCCGTCAGGATCGCCTCCTTTGTCAGGTAGTGGTGCAGTTTAATGATGACATCCCTTGCTCTTCTGGGATCCGCAGACTTTGGCCCAGGGCTCTGTGGGCACGGTCCATCTCCATCTTGTCGAGAATGAGCCCTGGGACCAAGTCCCTGAACAGATCCATCAAATATAGGCGAAGCAAGTCTGCGTCAACCGTCTCTGGGATATATCTGATCCGGACATTTTGCCTGCAGTTGCGGTTCTCTTGTTCTTCCGCTTGCTTATTAAGTGCCCGTATTTCGAACTGCATTCTATTAATTTCGTCTTCTACAGAGGATTGGGCATGTTCCAGACTGTCCACTTTATTTTTAATAGTGTCTGTGCGCTGTGAGAGGCGATTCATGTTAGCTTGCTGGGTATGCACTGCTTTAGAGAGATCGTCTTGGAAGCCCTGTCTCATCCTGGTGAACAGGTCTTCGAGATATTCCTTGTTTATTTCCCTACTCACGCCGTCAGGTTCCTTATCGGCCGCACCGCCAGGCCCTTCACGCGAGTTAGATGCGTCGCCATCTTGGAGTAGGCCGCAGCTCCCTGCGGGCCTCTGACTCGCCGGGAAGTAGCTAGAGACGCTTTGCTGCGCCGTTTTTTTCGAGCGGTTAGCCATAGCTGGTGCCTTCCCCTGCTATTTGCTTCTATTTGGGAGCGTTTTGGGGTCCAATAACCGCTATTATGCTATGTTATACTGTCAGGGGCTCGGGAGCTCTCCGTCTATGTGTCCATGTGCGGTGACGTCACCGAAAGTCTCCTTCACATATATATTTAATGTTATAAGATTGGCGCTACTATAATCACTTATTTTATATATATATATATATATACAGTGTTCGACAAACCTATACATTTGCATGCCCCGGGCGACTGGATTTAACATCGTGGCGAGCTCCTATTGGCCCAAGCAGCACACGTGTTGTACTAGGTGGCGAGTAGATTTTTTTGTTCGGCGAGTAGATTTTTTGGAGATTTGTCGACCACTGTGATATATATATATATATATATATATATATATATATATATATATATATATATATATATATATATATATATATATATATATATATATATATATATATATATATATATATATGTGTGTGTGTGTGTGTGTGTAGAGGTATCAGTACCGAGCTTCAATAATCAAAAAATAAATAGATGATACCGTTCTGTGGCTAACGAAATGCTTTTATTTGTGCGAGCTTTCGAGATACACTGATCTCTTCTTCCGGCGATGTTACAATGAATGAAGCAAGCAAAAGCTATACTATAAACAGTGTCTATTGGAATGTTGTCTGTGCTGGTCCTTCCCCCATATCCACACCGGGGAAGGACCAGCACAGATAACATTCCAATAGACACTGTTTATAGTATAGCTTTTGCTTGCTTCATTCATTGTAACATCGCCGGAAGAAGAGATCAGTGTATCTCGAAAGCTCGCACAAATAAAAGCATTTCGTTAGCCACAGAACGGTATCATCTATTTATTTTTTGATTAAAAAAAAAATATATATATATATATATATATATATATATATATATATATAATATTCACTTACACTATGAGGTATAACTTTAATTTATTCCAAATATTCATTTGGTGTTAGACAAAATTCACACATTTTCACTATATTCATTTTTATTTTTAATTTTCAATTTTCTATGTATTAATTAATATTTGTAATTAGAATCTTGTAATCACAATTCATGTCACTATCAGTGACTTAGTCACACTTATGTAACGGGTATTCCCTCACCCAATCACAGATCTAGTGTGGGTGCGGAGAACATACAGTGTTACCCGGTGTGGTGCTTTACCTGTTGGCTCGCAGGAGGGCTGAGCTTCCGCCACGGGGAACCTGGGGCAATTATATGATACTATGAGTAACCACGTACTCGGTGCAGCGCCTCCACCTGCGATGGCTCCCACCATAGGGGGAGTGGTTCCTCGCAGGACACATACAAATAACTTGCACACCTATTTGTATAGTAACTAAGAACGTTTACTTGGGAACATAAGAAACAGCATACAACACAAATAGAATCACACTGAATAACAGGTGTCCCTCTCTAGAGGCGACACGAACTATGGCGTCGCGCAGGACGCTTCCCCAACACCAAGTGATCCCACCCAGTGTCCATGGAATCCCCACCCAATGTCCCGCACTCTTGCAGAGAGAGGCAATGGGTGACTGCGCAGTCACTATTAAACTAAGGGCCCGTTGGTGCACTTGTAGATTTAATAGTACCTGCCCGAACACTCCCGTGCTTGGATCCGCAACACTTCACAAAGGATCCGGCGACAGAAGAACACTGGAACCACCTCCAGGACGATCCCACCCGGAGAACTGCTGCAGCCGCAACGATGACCTGCGCCCACCTCGATGCACGGAGGCGCAGCGCCCGCTGAGTCCCTAACTGACTCTTATAACTACAGGGACAATACTGTACTATAGGCCGTCCCTACAGCACAGCAACCTTGATGGCTTAGGGGGAAACTCCTAGGGGCCTACAGGGGTTAATAGCCTGCCCCACTCCCCTAACTCTTCCCAGTCCTGACTTAACTAAGACCTATCACTCGCAGCCACTCACTGCAACCTGCGGAGTGCGTACAGCAAACGTGCTGCACGCTAACACTATGCCTTCTTGTCAGGCCTCAAAGCACTGCCAGCCGAGACCCTGACAAGACAGCACTCACACGCACTAAGGGCAGCATCTCTATCTTGGGCCGTCCCTCAGCACTTACCCACTAACCTGGTGGGGTGTTGAGGCCTTACTTGGGATGTGGGGGACCTTACTCGATGCAGGAGCTGCACTTGCTCTCTGCACCCTTCCTTCCCCTTCAGCTCCCCAGCTCCAACTGACAAAAACCCTGTCTGCACACAACATTGTTGCAACTCTGCAGCATGAGAATCTGCCAGCTCTATTGGCTTCAATGCTGCCTGTGACCAGGGTGAAAAGGCAGTCCCCAGAGGCTGCTGGGAATTGTAGTCCTTGGCACAGCTCTTTCCTATGGGGACCGCGTGCGCAATCTTTACTGCGCATTTGTGATGCTGCAATGGCCGCCGCAACCTCTCCCTTGCTGTCCCTAAACTCGCGCGACTTTCTAAGGGCTGCCGTGACTCTCTAGCTAATTCTGCGCATGCGCGATCCCGCGCACGCTCGCGCAACTTGTCATGGCGGCCCCCGCTAGCCGGGTGCGCCGCCGGAGCTCCAGGGACGCCGAGTGCTCCCTGCACTGGCCCCCACCTTTGTGAACAGCCGGCGGGTCCGTCGCTGCCTCCAACGGCACCCGCGACCGGGCTGACACAAGGGAGGGGGGTCTCTGGTGGCCGAGGGGCACCAACGCTACACTTAGTTGGATTTTAACACTTTCATGTTTCTTGATTTATTAACTATGTTGTTAAAGACAAGTTTACTTCTATTTATAAGAATTATTTTCTTTTCTTTTTGAGATATATATATATATTATATTGTCTCTCGGTGTCTCTATAAGATACTATCTATTCAATTGCCCTTTCCAGCAAGATTATGCTTTCTTTATATATATTTATATACATTTGATAATATTTCATTATACATTCCTCAATTGAATATTTTTTAATTTATAATTCATTTATGCAATTTTATATTTTTTGATAATAATTTTTTAGATTGTTATGTTTCTTTGTGGTTCATTATACAATACTATCATGGTTATTCATTAATTATTTATTTCTAGCACTGTTTATTCTCCGATCATTCCTATCCCCCTCACTCTCTATACATATAGACAGATTTGTTTACATTCTTGTTTTCACTTGTGCCAGCCTTTTCATCAACACAAGACTTAGCCCTGCTATGATAGGTTTACCAGTTCTAACTTTGAACCAATTGAAGGACATGATTGGGTTACCTAGCAACCAGCTGCTATAAATCCTTAGCGTGGGCATGAATTACCAGCAACCCTTTGAGAAAGTCACAGCACGTGACGAAACGCGTCAGGGAGCGGAACTGCGTCATCACGCAAGCGCATGATGGGCCGCATCGAGCGCTGATTCATATTGCGGCCGGCTGGCATTGGAGTTAGTAGCTTACTCAAAGACTGCACTATCGATTTTAAAGGAGCCTTTGGACTTATGCACCGGGGAACATCTACCAGCAGTTTCAAGTGAGAGTTGGACTGCAGGGTCCGGATGCTGAGTGACCAGAGTTGGCGGTGACTTGTATCACACACTGCTTGATTTTAACCTACCCTTGTGAGTGGATTTTCTACCCCCCCCCCTCCCCTTGTCCCTTCCCCTAATAAATGTACTGTATTATGCTATGGGGCGTGCGCTCTCTCTTCTTTTTTTCCAATAGGTGTCTTCTGGATGTGGTTCATCCTATTTGAGAGCGACCGGAGACCCCTCATACCAGCACTATTCCCCCAATTTAAGGACTTCCATTTAAGGACTGGTTTCTATACATTTTTTTTCTTTCTGCTTGTATTTTGTATGTTTTTGAAGTGTTGTCTTAAATTGTAGTTCACCAAATAGGAGCACTTAATATATGTTATATATATTCATTTTTCTTTTTATGCTTAGTGCACACACTTATAATTTTTAAGAATTTTATATAAGAATATTTTATTCAATTCATTTTTTACACACATATTCAAAAAAAATTGTTTTATATATATATATATATGCAAATACAACTGTATGCTCATCTGCATGTCTTAGGCAGGTCTGCAACCCCGCCTTTCCTCATTATCACCCAGCATACAGCACTTACACTGCATGCTGGGTGATAATGGGGAAAGGCGGGGTTGCAGACCTGCCTAAGACATGCAGATGAGCATACAGTTGTATTTGCATATTTGCTTTCCTGTGGAGGGTTTTTGTCACTTTTTTTACTCACCATAACTTAACTCAGTATTATGGTATATATATATATATATATATATATATATATATATATATATATATATTTTTATATATATATATATATATATATATTTATATATATATATATATATATATATTAAGCCCATTTTCATTTCTTTGCTTTTAGAAGAGTACTGTAGCTGAGAATAACGAGATTCACAGAGGGAATTAATTTAACATAAAAACTAAAAGATAAGAGATCATGAAAGTTTCTGGTCATCTTGTCCAGATGACCTGGAGCTATTTAGTACATGTCATGTTTTAAATCTACTCTATTGCATTTATCCGCAGCTTCAGTAACTTACTGCTTGCTATAATTCATTCATTCTTTCATTAGTTAGAGGTGTCAAACATTGCCTTTAGGAGGAACAACCTTTTTGTTTAATCTTTAACTGAAAGACTGTGCCAACCTGGTTCATTATTCTTGAATGACTTTTTTTAAAATACATGATTGTAAAAATACAAATTAAATCACCAAACTACCTTCAAGGTCTATATGGCAGATTAATCAAACTCTGATAAGGATATCACACGCGATACGGCGTTAACTGCCATGTGTCCTATTAACATCTTCTGCTGGTATAGGCCACATGGCCTCGATCAAACTGCCACCCATGCTCTGCCACAGCGCAAGTGTAACCCCCCTGTGTCTGCAAGCAACACAGGACATTGCCCCTTTAACTGTTATGATCTCTATAGGACATGTGACTGATCAGCCAGTGAGAGAGCTGGTGAAGGAGGATGGACTATGATAGAGAGTGAAACATTGAGTCTGGGGGCCAGCCATTTTGAGAGGCATTGCTGTATGAGTGTGAAGTGGCTTGCAGATGCCATCTGCAAGTCCCTGACAGACCTGGGGAGTGAACAGAGTTATGGCACTGCTGCACAGTGAGGAAAGCACAGTTATACACCACAGTGAGTACTACAAGCCCAAAGTAACAGCTCAGGATACAGCCAGCCCAGAGGCAAAGGCCAGGATACAGCCAGCCAAGTGAGGGAATTCCCATATTACTGAAGTAAAGGTTACTCTTCCAATCTATTTGTAAGAAGCAGAGGCCTGCCACTAGTGATTTTGAACTTTAAGAGCTCCAACAAGGTATTACTGTGAGGTGATACTCAACTGCTAAAACTTTGACTCAGGCCCTCATTCTCTCCCATCTCGATTACTGTAACCTCCAGCTGTCCAGCCTTCCTGCCTCTCACCTGTCTCCCCTACAATCTAACCTTAACACTGCTGCCAGCATCACTCTACTCTTTCCTAAATCTGTCTCAGCGTCTCCCCTGCTGAAATCACTCTCCTGGCTTCCTATCAAATCCCGCATCTCGCACTCAATTCTCCTCCTCACTTTTAAAGCTTTACACTCTTCTGCTCCTCCTTACATCTTGGCCCTAATTTCTCGCTATGCACTATCCCGACTCTTGCATTCTGCTCAAGAATCTTCTATCTACCCCCTTTCTATCTAAAGCCCTCTCCCACCTTAAACTTTTCTCACTGACTGCCCCACACCTCTGGAATGCCATTCCCCTCAATACCCGACTAGCACCCTCTCTATCCACCTTTAAGACCCACCTTAAGACACACTTGCTTAAAGAAGCATATGAGTAGCACCGTAGCTAATACTATACATCATACATAAAGCTTGGCCCCCTGTAGACGCACTTACCTGAATGCCCTTCTACTGTCTTTGTACGTTCTCTCCACCAATTAGATTGTAAGCTCTTCAGAGTAGAGACTCCTCTTCCACAATGTTACTTTTATGTCTGAAGCACTTATTCCCATGATCTGTTATTTGTATTATTTGTTATTTATTCTGTATGATTGTCACGTGTATTACTACTGTGAAGCACTATGTACATTAATGGCGCTATATAAATAAAGACATACATACATACAATTCGCTGCCTGATCAGCAGGATAGTGCACTCAGTTAAAGTGACTGTACCATATAGTTACAGGCGCTAGTTAGCATTTAGAGGTATATAAGAATATTGTGCATGTTATGTGGGGGTCCTAACTATAAGGGTCACATGATTATTATAAATCTGTGTGTATACCTGTTCTGTTTATCAATAAAATGCTATACATATCCTGTTGTGGTGTTCCCCCTTTATTACTGGCTACACATACGTGTGGGGGTTATTATAATGTATGAACTTGAGCCCCCACCTCATATACTGAGGTACAGCCAAGTAAAGAGGGGGTTACACAAGGTAACCGCCGGGACTACTCAACACAGGACACCTTACCGCAGGTCACCTTGCCACTGACCATCTTACCACCGATCGGACCTTCCCACACAGCCACGACCAAATATCCCATTCTGTCTTCTGCAATGGCCCTAGCCATTATAAAAGGCCATGTCCCACACAGAATACCAGAAGTCTTCAAGGGGTCATATTCGGTGACAGAAGAATACAGAAGAAGAAAGAAGACATATTTTAAGAAGAGAAGAGAAGAATCAATTTTTACTGACTATAACTTTATAAGTTGCAGTCTATGCTTTAGTACTACACTGCCCACTCTCTCCCTCCTATAGGCACAGCATCCCAATATATCCTCCATTTTGATTTTTCTGTTCGCAGTTTCCTCACTCCTTTGTAAACTTTTCTATTGCCCACATTCCAGACTCTCCTTCTATCCACGTCTTCATCTTTCCATCCCTCCACCTTTGCCTGTGCCCAGACACTGCACCACTATTTACCAACAGCTGTGACCAGCTGACAATAAGTTAAACAACACATAGAACCCCAAGAAGCTCATTTTGGGAACCCCTGATGCATCCGCCACGCTCAGTAGCACTCCTTTTTGACACTTATATACATATATATTTTTGTGGGGGCTCAGGGGTTCTCAAAATGAGCTTCTTGGGGTTCTGTGTGGTGATCCATGAATTAACCTGTTATTATTGGTTCTGTAAATTACTACAGGGTGAAGTGTAAAAATATTGCACCCCGGAGAAAATATTACAATAATCCTGATGATTTACATAGGTCAGAAAATTGATGTAATATGTAAATATAATTTCCCTAGGTGCAATATTAACTCAATTTTCATGGAGAGTGATGACTCAAAGCCAGTGAGCAGAATATTGAATCTGAGTACACCATGCAACATTTATTTTCCATAAACGACAGTTTAAACTTTGTTTTAGAACAATCGTCATAGTGCACCATAGTGCTTATACTTGGTTTGGCATTGTCAGTCTAGACTGTGAATTTTGTATCTCTGTGGGAGCCTGGACTGTGTACTCACCTGTACCACAATATTAGAGTTAGTGTTCTTGCTTCCATCTGTACCCTATTGGGTGTGCTTGGGCTTATCCCAATATACATATTTTGGTTGCACTAGTTCACTATTTTTTAGTTTAGGAGTTTGTTATTTAGGGTGAGGTAAGTACCGTTTGATCTCACAGATCATTGGGAACGGGCTTGAAGAAGGGGTTCACTCCCCAAAATGTTGCCCCCATCGTTTTCCTAAATTCTTGTTCTTTTCCCCTCTCCAAGGAGTACTTGAGAAAGTGCCACATGGCGTGAAACGCATGGGAGATTTTTTGTTCTGTCCTAGACTGTTTTGTGTTTTTTAGAATGTAATTAATAAACTTTTTTTATTTTTCATTATCCCGGTGAATTTTCAAAGATTTTTTACAGGTTCGCTGTCCTACCAATCTTCTGTGCTCTTGTTGCATTACTCTCTGGATTGGAGCGATGCGCAGAGGCTTCACTGATTCACTGCATCTCATTTCTGCTGCAAGACTGAACACCGGCCAGTTGAACCGGAGACGGTGTCGTATATGGGGTAAGAGAAACCCATCACCACAAAGATAAGAGGCATAGGGAAGACAATCTGAGGTCGATTCCTGGCAGAGGTTTTTACTCTCTACAGATTATTTACCTGTTGTTTATGTCCCCCACATGTGCCCATCTTGCTCCTCCGTTATCCAACATATTTGGCATATCCTATTAATACAACGAATCTATAGTGATTTCACCCTCTAAGTTGATACCCGACTTTAACGCTCACTGAAAAGTTTGTCATTGCTCTCAATTCAACATTTTGCTCTCAATTCAACATTTAGTGCCTGCTCTTGAGCTCTAACCGGTGATTGGGAGGAAAATATGAGTCTATAAAAGTTGAAACTTCGCACTGTGATACTCAGAATCCCAATTATAAGGAGAGGATAATTTCAGTAACCATCAGAATGTCATATTTTCACAGGGGATTAAAATGAGCACCCAAGTATAAAGCTAGATATGAAGTAAGTCTAGGTTGCACACAAGGGCTGAATGGGATAGGTAAAAAAAAGGAGGAGGGTGTAAAAAGGGGACAATTATGGGGGGCAACGTTTAGAGGTACCGACGCCCTTCCTCAGGCCCACTCCCTAAGGTCCCACAGACCAAAGGTATTTCCATAATTCCCTGTGTAAGTATACAACCCCCAAAATAAGAATCACAATATACTGCAATTACAGATCAAATAGTAATAATATAATGTCCATGAATTGTATCAGCAAAAAAGAGTCACAGAATCTCCAGGAAAAGAGGAGGACCGTGTATACTGCACTTGTAATCAGTAGATCTAGAGTTCCTGTCGCCAAAGAATACCTTTCTCCAACCTTCCTGCTGTTGCTGCAATGGGGCTAAAAAAACTCACATCTTAAATTAAGTATTTCAATAGCTTGGACTCATGGCTACTGTCCCACACCCACAGTCACTCCTACCAACCACTGTGGCCAAGCACTGCCATCTACTCCACTTATTCCCTCACCTGCTGTCTCTGTAAATCTCCCAATATTCCACTTAGATTGTAAAATCTTTGGGGCAGTGATTTCCTTTCCTATTGTCTGAGTTTGTTGCACTTATTGTAATATAATTCCCTGTACTGTATTGTCTCTTTTGTAAAGTGCTGAGTACACTGTGGGTACTATATAAATAAAGTTAAACATACATTTTGTGCTTAGGGTTAAAAAAAAAAGCATAAAGCTATAGTAAATAAACTTCGCCATGGCCTTTCCCTTTGGGATTTATGTGTTATCATATTGAGCCATTAGACTCCCATACAGTATATTACTCAATATGACAAAACAGGGGACATAGAAGTGCCCTTGTTATACGTTACAATGTGAATGATATTTTAGTCTCAATCTGTGAAACCATTTTTATTGGATCATTACCTTCTTTATCACTCTGATTATTGTTATAGCAGAACATAAGGAATGCAGTTTACATTTAAAGCTCCAACTAACAGTACTGTATGTTACAATGTATCAGTAAGAGTCCTCCAATGACAAATACAAAATATGTCCATTTCAATCAAGGTGCTTTGACAGCTATGTTTTGATTTGCTAACTATTTAACATACTGTACATGTCAATAATGACACGAGTAGGAGGACATACTATTAAAGTGTTTAAATGAAGACCAATCATACACGTTGTGGACCAGTTTTTTTCTAACAATTCTATATAATTGAATGTAGATTTCTTTCAAATGAATATATGTACAGATGCAACGGCCATTATTTTAAGAAATCACGGCGCCATTATGTGTGTGCGCTGCTGTACTCCACGCGGCATTAGCGCGGCCAATTGCCCCAGGCACACGTGTTTATCGCGGTTGCTTTGTTTGAATTTCATGGATTGTGTGCAATTAAATGCAATGAAATGAATGAATTGTAATGTGTACAGTACTGTGCTACTGTGTCAATTTCAGGTGTTTAAAAGCCAGAACACTAAAATGTCATTTTATGCACTCGCCTGCACTTGCGTCTTAAGGCGGTACGGTTGGAAGAAATCCCGCACCATGACATGGGTATTCCGAGGTATATAACGCGTGATTTGTTAAAATAATGGCTGCTGCATCTGTATATATATATATATATATATATATATATATATAACACCAAAATACAAAAGGCGCAAATCAGAGACAACAGGTGGTTAAATGTCTAACACCTGTGGGATAAATACATATGATATCCTTATAAGAATCCAGGACGAGATAGGATCTATAAAACAGAAAAATGCCAATATAGTGAAGTACGTTTTATCATATAAATAAAGCAAAAGAAAAGTGGCTACTTACAATGTAGCTGAAATAAACAGGCATGTAAGGATCAAATCCTTTCTGTGACTCTAGCAGAGAGGCTGGTTATGTCAGGAACTCCTCTCAGGTTACACACTGTGTTCACAAGCACTGAAGTTCCCTTGATTGAAAGTGAACTTCACAGTCCCAATAGCCTTGAATAAGGTTTTGCAGCACAGGCAGGAGAATAAAATGTCCTTACTTCAGACAGACAGGGAGATCTATTCAGAGTTCCTGGAACACCTGAGTAAAGGCATGAATACAATTTGCATAGCCAATTATGGCTTAGCATTGCCTACTTAGGACTTCCAGGTAGATCACATGACATGCCCAAGATGAAGTCTTTCACAGACGAAACCTGTAGGGTGAGGGTCATAAAAAAAGACAAATCCAATGAAAAAAACTATAAAAATAAAAGTACATGCATTCAATATTTCTCTTACCTTTTGAAGCGTTGGCCCTCCGAATCCCAGGGAATTAGGAAGCTCTCGTCCAGTGACGTCACGAAACACAATCCAAAGCCATCCACGGTGAAGATCCTGGCAGGGTAACAAAATTCTTCTTTCTTTTGTCTTCCATCATCTTCTTTCTTCATCTGCGACTATTTCTTTATCTTCTGTCTTCATCTTGCAATCAGCAAGATGTTGGTATTAGTGGTCCCAATGGTAGTGATAATAATACTCAGATAGTGAATCACTCTAATTCCAAAAGCTAACCATCATTGTTTCCAAAAAGTACAAGAGGGGAGACGTTTGAGCGACCCTCTCATCCTACAAATAATGGATACACTCAGTACCATCATAAAAAGAAAAATAAATATTGTGTCCCTAAATACCAAGGACACCGTTTTGGTAATAATAATAATAATAATAATACCAATGGGAGGGGATTCTCACAGGATAAAAGATTTGAAGTTCAAAATATTAATACTTCTAATCAGGATCATACCATTAGGGGGTCCACCAATCCGTTACCCTTTACCAATTATTTTCAGGTACTGAGTGATCATGCGTTGAATAATCCTCAACTTGCTAATACCCCATCTCCCTCCACTCCATTACATAAGGAGAAGGATTTTCACAGAATCACGGGAACAATACCGGAAAAGAAACCACAGGCCCCCAGTCCTCCAAAACCCCGGATCCACTGCCCTGGTTGAGGAGGGAGAAGGGAGAAACAGGGGACCTATAGGGGGAGCAGAAGCAAAGGTTCCCAACACCAGTATAATTCACTCCCAGAAATCAAATTCACGATTGTAAGTCCCATATTCTTTAATATTTTCTATCTATCACATTATATATTGTACAGCACAGGTCAGTGTCCTTACTAATGGCCTCACCTTTTCACCAGCTAATCAGCCTAATGAGTTTCTTCGGAAACTTTCTCTCAAGAGACATTTTGCTAAAATCCCTGGTACTTATAATAATAGACCACCAAAGGATGAGAGGTATTTAGGCGTAGACAATATGAAAGATGATATCATCACTAGCATGTATTAGTGGCATACATTGATTTTACAAAACCACTCTTAACCATTGCAAGATGATGGAATTAGTCATTCAGCGTTGTATTGTTCCATAAATGATCAAATACATTTATAAAATTAGCTAACTGATAATTCAATTGTATCATCCTCTGAAAGCTTATCTTTCAGCCACCTGCTTGCCTAATAGTAAAATAGAGTTACACAAATATATAAAAGTGTTTGAAAGCAAGCACTGTTTATAGCTTTTCACGACAGACAAAATAGGGCAAATCCCATTCCTAATGGGAAAAAATATTTTAGTATGATCATTTAATAGATACATGCCCACTGCACCAGTGTTGTGGAAGGTCCAAAGAACAATGACAAGGATACCAGGTTACTCTGGACACAGGGCTCATAAAACCAGACACCAAACATAAGGCAAATAAATGAGGCATCCAAACAGATGACACAATCCATTAAATGTGATGTGTTTGATGAATACATGTTTCTGAAGAGGGACAACAGGGCTAACAGTGTGAATGAACATCAGAGTGATCTCCTAATTGATCTTCTATACATTTTAAAACCTGTCTTACTGGAGTGAAAAAGTGTCATTGTTTTTCAGAAGCTTAAAAAGGACACAATGTACTGTATTCTTCATCAAATAAAATACTGCCTTTGTAACCATATGTCACATGCAAATGCTTATTGTTAGGGATTGGTTTATTTTTGGAATGGTTAATAAATAATATTGTGTATGTTATTAAATTAGACTTATAAAGCAGTAATAGAGTTAATAATTTAGTATAAATATAGCAGCCTGATACATTGTTAATCATGAGCCCCTGAGTAAGCAAGTGTTTCTTTTGAAACACGTAGTGTGAGAATCCCAACATCCTGTACCAGTGTGACAAGCAGTGAGATCAGACTCTGAAGCAGTGGTTTCCAAAATATTTTTAGTTAAGAAACTCTAAGGGAAATTTTGAGGAAACCCCCCAACCATCTTTAATAGCAACTCTGTGATCAGATTGTATTGTAAATTCTTCTGTATTTGAAACAATTTTCAAATAACCAGAAAATTGTACGGAACCCTTTTAGACATGCCCAGGGAACCCGACGGATCCAAGAAACCCTGGTTGAAAAACACTGCTCTGAAGGGACTGCGTGAGAATCTGGATGAGATGTGAAGGACCGGATGGGACGTTAGACGCTAACATTTGAGATGGACACACTTGAGGAAAAAAGATTATTTCCTGTATTACACTACACTGAAAGTTTCCACTTAAAATCCAAAGCTTTAAAGAATGTTTATTATACATATTGTGCTATGTGTCCTGTTTTTGTTTTCTCTAACAAACTCCATGAACAAATTCCTGTGACCATATACTGTACCTGTACAAAGAAAGAGATTCACTTCATGAATCAACGCCCAAATTATAGGCACCACATGTGAGTGTATAATCTATGATTTTTTCTCAACATCACAGTCATTCAAAACTGTATTACACTATTTTTTTCCTTTTCTCCCTTTTTCCACATAAAACTCCCTTCAGTTTTTTGCTCTGCTTTTCTTGTTTTCTACAATAAAAAATGGACTAAGTTCCTGTCCATTCACTCCAGCAGTATAGCACTTAGGGGCCTATGCAGTAAGTGTTCATAAAAAAAATCGCCGGGCCACTTAAATCGCCGTTTTTTTGAGTGTTGCTATCATGGTATTCAGAAAGCCTCGATTACCTATCATAGCAAAATTCCCAAAATGGGCGAGTTACCGCCAGCGATAGGATCGACCCTCTGAAAAGGTCTTACCCGGCGATTCATTTCTGCTGCAGAGAGAGCTCCTCAGAGAGAGCCACCTCTCCCAGTGAAAATCTCACCCGAAATGTATGTTTTTTAATATACATTTTATTCCTAGTGTAGATAAGCAGGCGGTCTCCAGAGCAGAACCGCATTGGTTTGAGGTTCAGGGACACCCTGCTTCCTGAGGTACAGGCCCTGTTATGGGGTGCTGGTATCCCTCTGCTTTGTTTACATCCCACGGTCACGTGACGCGGGACATGTACATGCACAGGAGATACCGGCACCCCATAACGGGTGTCCCCAGACCTCAAACCAACGCGGTTCTGCTCCAGTGACCCCCTGTTCATCTACACTAGGAATAAAATGTATATTCAAAAATATTTAGTAAGCACCAATACACCTGTATACACCTGTAATCCAAGATGGCCGGCGTCACATGGTATTTCAGCCAATCAGATCGTGGGAACTAATTCCCCAATCTGATTGGCTGTAGTACACCATGTGACTCCCTTTGGATGACATCACATACTTGACCTAAAATGACTCCGTCACATGGTGAACAACAACCAATCAGATTGGGGAATTAGTTCCCACGATCTGATTGGCTGAAATACCACGTCACGCTGGCCATCTTGAAGGGACACTATCTTATGACCTTTGAAAAACTTGTTGAGAGGGACTTGACCCTGCTCTCTAGGGGATACACATTTGAGTTGTCTCCCCTACAGAGCAGGTTCAACAATCTCGACAAGGCAGAAAAGGATGCTTTGCACAAACTTCAAACTAACAAATCCCTAGTTATTACAGGGGCAGACAAGGGGGGAGCCATTGTAGTTCAGAGTGCAATACAATATAGGGATGAGGCTATTCGCCAATTATCTGATATTTCCTCTTACTCTGTGCTACGTGGCGACCCAACTACTATATTTCTAAAACAACTTAGGTCCCTCCTAGACGAAGGATCCTGTTAGGGGTCCTTGGTCAAAAGGAGTGTGAATTTCTTTTTGAGGCTCACCCTGTCATTCCTGTTTTTCACCATCTCCCTAAGGTCCATAAAACGTTGGTCTCCCTTCCAGGGAGGCCGACAGTTGCTAGTATTGGATCTTTGGGAGATGGTGTTTCTAGATATGTAGATTATTATTTACAATCATTTGTGCGTTCTATGCCCTCTTACATCAGGGACAGTACTGACCTTTTGGAGCAACTCAAATTAGTGGATTGGAAAGGGGGTTGCATCTGGGTCACACTGGATGTAACCTCCTTGTATACTATTATTGCACATCACCATGGGATAGCAGCTGTCAGATTCTATTTAGATCACTCCACTCTTTCACTCACACAAAGTAGTTTTATTATGGATTGTACACACTTTTTATTGAATCACAATTATTTTTTGTTTGATGGGGCTTTTTATCTCCAAACACGTGGAACTGCTATGGGTACCAGCTTTGCTCCCTCATTTGCCAACCTGTTTCTAGGTTGGTGGGAGTCAGTCCACGTGTTTGGAGATGATAATCCCTATCGACATTTTATCACGTTTTATAGGCGGTATATAGATGATTTAATTTTTATATGGGAAGGAGGGGTTGATTCACTTTTATTATTTATAGATTATCTTAACACTAATGATTTAAATTTAAAATTCACTTACACATATGATTTTCATCATATTCAGTATTTAGATTAATTATTTATTGATATGAATATGAAAATCAGTTCTGATGTATATAGAAAAATTAACTCACGTAACACTTATTTGAGAGCAGACAGCTGTCATCCCAGGTCCCTTCTTAACTCCATTCCAAAAGGACAATTTATACGATTAAAGCGAATTTGCTCTAATGATGAGGATTTTCTCAAATAATCTCAGGAACTCTTAGTGAGGTTTGAAGAAAGAGGTTACTTACACTCTAATCTACAGAGATCCCTTGATGAGGTGGTTAATATGAGTAGGGATGATCTTTTGGACAAACAAAGGAAAACAAATACATCAAAAAACAACTGGGATAATGCTAATCCAGTTTTTGTTACTCAATATAACACACAAGCAGATTGTATAAAGAACATTGTTAAAAAACATTGGTCTATCTTGTCCGTAGACCCATTGCTACAAAGAGTATATTCAGAAGGACCACGTTTTGTGTTTAAAAAAGCTAAGACAATAGCTAACTATGTATCTAGGAGCCTTTTTTCTTCTCCTGGACCCAGTCAGGGCCAGAATCTCCCTAAAGGACGTTTTAAATGTTTGAAATGTGTTTCATGTGCCCACATGGAGTCATGTACCAGTTTTAAGTCATCAAGTACAGGACAACAATTTCATATCATATCATTCATTAATTGCGATACCACATTCACAGTCTATCTTTTAGACTGTGGATGTGGTAAGCAATATGTGGGACGCACTACTCGAGCCTTAAAGGCTAGAATGAGGGAACACATTAGACTCATTAAGTTGGGAGATCTTACCCACCCTGTTGCCCAACATTTTACTAACTGTAGATTGGGCAATATTAAGAACCTAAAGAACAGAGATATAGAACATGTTCCTAAACCAATTAGAGGGGGCAATAGAATAGATTCATTAGATAAAAGAGAACTTTATTGGATCTTTACCCTTAATACCAGAATACCCAACGGTCTAAACTCAGACTGGGATGTAAGTCCATTCTTACGTTAAAAGCCGATAGAGGGTTGTATTTCCTTTCCAATGCTCAAACAATACAAGATAAGATGAATAAAACAATTGTATATATATGGTTCTGCATGTGTATATCACTCTCAATTGTCTCATAATCAAAAGGTATGTATATACGGTTGGTATTGTTGGTGTATATGTAATTATACTTTATTATTATATTTATATATGTATATACATACATTTTGTCATATATATATAACATATATGTTTAACATCATAACACATTTTTGATCATTATTTTCTTTCGATTTCTTTCAGACATTAGATGCATGGTTATGATCTGTACCATTTGATTACACTCTCCTTTCTACATTTAATATGTATTAATTTATGATTATGCGTGGATTCTTTTACTATTTAGTATGTATTTGAATTTCTTTATGTTAGGAGAGTGTATTCTATGGTTCATTATAGGATGCTTTTTCAATTTGTAAATTATGTGTATGCAAATTCTTTGTATATAGATGGTTTACTTTTACATTTATCTCTTTTAATTCAAGTTTTATTTTTATGTGATTTATTTCTGTTTAAGTCTAAATTTATATGTGGTTTGAGGATTTTTTTAATATGTTATTATAAAGGCATCTATTTCGCCAGGTCTATTTCTATTTTTGTTAAGTTATAGGTTATTGATTTATTTAGATATATTTGCATTTTCATTCATTTTCTTTTTGTGTTTGTTATTTTGTCATTTTATCAATAAAGATTGTTTATTTGAATACACGCATTTGTGCGCTGACGTCACCATTCCGTGACTCTCATGACGCGTCATTTGTTACGTGGTCTGGCACCGGACGGATGGGGTCTGATGGCGGGAAAGTGCGGGTATATCAGATATCTGGAAGGTAAGATCTTTAAGCACCTTGATAAAGAGCTGTCCGCTCGAAACGCGTTGGTGGGGGCCTGCGGGCTTGTTTGTTATTAGATGTCTTGATCCATTAAATTACTTCTTTAATGGACACACACTCTCTTGCAGTTTTTTTCTCTTTTTTTCTCTGTGCATAGTCGTGCTCCAACTTTCCCTTGCCTGTCTTGCTGGAATCATTGGAAAAACGTAGGCACACACCGGAGGAGGAATTTCATTGAAGACCAGACAGATGTGAGTAATTTACTCTTACACACCTCCTTATTGTACCACATCGATATATCTGACTGGACACTAGCTAGTGGGAGTTGTTACTTATCTCAGTGGAACTCTATCCAGGACATCGATTTATAGTGGATTGAGGTGTTGATCTATATGTGATCATTGGTCTGTTTATTCTGTGATACTCCAAGGCTTTACACAGTGAAGAAGTTATTTATTTTAGGCTGGTATTAGCCCTCGATCTTTGTTTTGGAGCACCATACAGCTTTTTTCTACATCTTGGAATTAGTGACATCATGCTAAAGGTAAATTAAGCACAGCAATTCTGATTGGCTGGCTTCATTCCCTTTAAATGAAGTCATCATTTTTTTTTTTTAAATCTGCACAAGGTTTTAACAGCCAATCAGATAGTTGTTGAACCAGTTCCTGCCCAAACATGATGTCACAAGCCATATTTAAGGCCATGACACCTCATTTGAGCCCAAGAGGTTCTTGAAGTAGGACAAAGTCTTTCTTGCTGATACAGTCCGTCAGCCTGTTGAGGTTTCTTGCCCTCTCCAAGGTCCTCTGCGGGTGGGGGCTCCAATGGTAAAGGAGTGATGATCAGTGGGGTGGGCTTCATAAGCTGGGGAGCACAAACCACCTTGGTGGGCATCAGTGTCAACTGCACCTTTGCCTGGGCAACTGCCCAACTGTGGCTCTTTGCGACTGGGGTCACAAGAGCATCCTCCTTAGGTACGTTCACTTGTCTCCCTGTCTATTGGTACCGGTGCCCTAGGCAGACCCTATCAGGCTGCCCAGGAGTACCTTGTTGATCCCCCCAGGCCGATTGCCTGCCGATTACCTGGGATCCCTGGACAAAAACACAAATCTTTAAAAACGGCTGGCTGTATCTTTTGCTGGAGCTGCTTCACATCTGCTGTCTGCTCCTCCTGGGTATACAGCCTCTCACAGGACATCCTGTAGCTGGCAGTGTTGCCCCAGACTGGGGTTACTGGACACCTCAGGAACTGCTGGATCTGTTGGTCCCCAATGCAGGGGGACAGTGAGATCCTCAATAGGCAGGAGTATCAAATTCTCCCCTACCTGGGCAAGTGCCCTGCTTGCATTTCTGATGGTGGCTGCTATTGGAGCAGCATCCTCTGCAAACGAGCAGATGATGTGCCTCAGGTTATTACCGAATTTCAAATCAATAACCAACCCAGTCAAATCACCCACATCCCTCATACCTTGACTAGCACCCCAGTCAAAATACACCCGGGTGACCTGGATTGAACTAGGTCTCACGTCTGGCATGGTTATCTGCATCCCTATGCCCAGGATCAGATCCTATGGTTTGACCATGGCAGGTCTCACCAGAGTGACAGTGGCACCAGAGTCAACAAGGCTGGCTGCCTGGCGATCTCCAATAGTCACTGGCTGCAAATGTTTGTACCTTACATCATGGTATTGCAACCCGACAGTTGAAATATGATGCCCCTCTGCTATGCCGCACATTGAAGGGGTAGAAATCAACATCTGAGTCCACTGCTGGACTTGCTGAACGGCTGCACGCTGCTTCAGTGTAAGTACCAGTCCCAAGTAGGAGACTGGGTTGGCGATAGAAAATGCCCGGGCGCTACCACTGAATTGAATTTGTGGGGGAATAGAAAATTCTTTTTAGAACAAAACAACCTTATAGAGTAAATAAGGTTCCCATCTACTTCCAACTCTCTTCCTGCGGCTCAAGACCCCAAAAGGACCTATCCAGGATCCTTGATAGTACAGAAAAACAAGAAGAAAAGGGGGAGCACAGGTTGAGGGACAATACAAATGTTTATAACACTTTGATGGATTTTAAGGTCATGTGATCCTAGACTATTGTATGTAGTGAAGTGTAAAATATCATAAACACTTACACGGCCTTGTGTAAATGCTTTCACATCAAGGTGTCTTTGCTTTACTTCTTTATCTTCTATGTTCTCTCGGTGCGGTCGTTTCTTCTCCTCTGGTCCAAAGGAAGGCTTCTCCAATCTTTTCTGATGGGCTGACTTGCAATGTTGTCCTCAAAGTACAAAAAAAGTGTACAAAACAGATATGTGAGGGACAAGACGAATAGGGTATAATAATCACTGAAACAGACGGTTTAATAAGTCAAATGCAGAGAAATACTGCATACACTCACATGGGCAAGTGTGAGTGTCCTCTGGAGGGAAGTGTCTTTAATTGCACTTCTCTGCAGAGCTGTCATATAAGGCCCCTGTTTTTCACACTGAATAATTGAGAAATTGAGAGAACAGAGGTGAGTGGGGATATAACCAAAAATAATTAGAAAATTACTCACACGACCATGTGTGGGTATACACTAAAATTGGTTTCTCTTCCTCCCTCTTTGAAACTCCAATGGACTTCAGCTGAGTGGGAATCACTCAGAGTGCCTTGTTAACACAGTGGATTAAAGGTAAGGTAATCGTGATCTTTATTAAACTAAAAACACTAACGATATACAAAACCACAGTACAAAAGGTTTAAAAAGCGCTCAGTCAAAGCGACATGAGAACTGGGTGACTGCAAAAACAGCCAGTCTGCCAGGAAAGTTCTTGCAGGATGCTTAAGTGCGCAGCTAACTCTCCGCGTCCGGGTGTTGTGTTGTGCTCCTATCTCCTGCTCCTGACGGTGGCTGAGATGGTTCAAAAATACTCAGGGATTGTAGCAACGTGTTTCGCCCTTCTTGGGCTTCCTCAGGCTCTGTAGAAAGGTATGGCAGGGCTCATAGCTATATATAGGCAAGCGCCAGCCAATCCAATCCTGTCCCTGAGTAACTCCCTTCCTGCTGTGTTGCGAGTTCATTTAATCTTCTTGATGGTTGTGAAGTATAAACAGTGAGCGCACAAAGATCGCGCTTGTGTGGATATCAAATTTGATTAATTGTCACTTTGTCAGTATGCTGCCATAATCGTGATAATAATAAAGTTCTAAATTCAATAAAGTTTTAAATTCAAAACATGGATAAAATGGACTCTATGTTCATAAAATCGAGTCTTTAACTTTAAATGTACTCTGCTATCAAAATCTCTGGATTGGCAGCTGGAGTGCGTGGCCCCTGAGTTGGATAACTGGAACACCGCAGGTCGGGGCACTGAGACTTCAATTGCCCAGTCCGGTTACAATGGTAGCACTGTGTCTCATGTGCGAATCCTGCATGCTAGGCTGCAGTCTCCTCAGCGGGAGTCTGGGACCTCCAAGTTAGGACAGGGTTAGAAGTGGCTTCTGGCTTAGTTGCCCGATTGGCAGGAGCCGCAGTAAGTGGTGCCACCCGCATCCCATGCTGGGGTCAGGTGGTCACAAACTCATCTGCCACGGTGGCTGCTTCCTTGCAGTTGGCTTTCTTGCAATCAAAGACCCACTCCCAGAATTTTGGCAAGCATCTGTGGTAGAACTGCTCACGGAACATCAAGTCGAGCAGCTCCGGGTAGATACGAGCGTTGCATCCATCTACCCAACGAGTACCCAAGTGAATAATCTGGGCCA
Organism: Ascaphus truei; assembly: GCF_040206685.1. Classification (NCBI taxonomy): domain Eukaryota; kingdom Metazoa; phylum Chordata; class Amphibia; order Anura; family Ascaphidae; genus Ascaphus; species Ascaphus truei. The sequence continues at coordinate 53,017,061 of NC_134489.1, read as the reverse complement.
TATACTCCACATGAGTGTCCTGGGCAGTCTTGTTCTCTGATCAGAACCGCTCCCAATAGGTATCAGGAGTATTGCAGTACCGCTGTAGCAGGACCATCTTCACGTACTCATACTCCTCACTGGCATCCGAGTTAATTGCCTCATATGCCTCCTGTGCCCGGCTGGTCAGCTGGGGGGACAGGAACTTGACCCACTCAGCTGGTGGGAGGGAGTACAGCCGGCACTGATTCTCAAAGCCCTGGAGTTACCCATCGATATCCGTGACCCCATCAATAAATTTCCCAAAACTCTGAGGAGTTATCTTGGGGGGCCGGTTCTGAGTATAGTCCAGAGGGGTGCTAGTCATTCCTCCGCTCTCTGCAAAGGCAAGAGCTCCTGCTGGATTAGCACTGGCAAGGGAAACTTCATGTTCCTCCAGTATGACTATCAGCTCAGCTCTGCTGCTGCCCTTTATTTGCAGACTGAAGGTCTCACACTTGGCAGCAATTGCTTCTTTACTCCAAGACCGATACCATCCTAATCTGGTAGCTATCTTCGCCTTGTGGCACTAAACTTAAGTGACACTGAACAGAATGTGATTCCTGATTTTGTAAAAACGTGTTTTCCGACACTACTTGTTTTGAGAGCTTGCAATCTACAAGCTCATGTTGTCCTATAATTCCCTGCAGGAAGCTATAGTGCAAAGCCCTATTAACCCACATGCTGCCACCAGAAAAAAGCCTGTCACAATAGACCAGGTCTTTAAACACAATTTTTTTAAAGGGATAAATCATAGGGCAAAACAAGACAGTGAAATAAAATTAGTTTTATTTTAAATAAGACCTCAGAAACACACACAAATACAAAATACAAAAATATACACACTTAAATGGGTCTGGGGAATGAGATCTGCCTTTCCTAGGTGCAGGGGCCCACTTCAAATGGGTTTACCCTGTCCCCTTCTCTGCTTCAGGATATCAGAGTGCGGCACACAGCAGCCACTCTGACATGTACCTCCAGCTGGTCACAGTCCAACTCCACACTCCTTCACAGAGAGTCTCTCAGATGGTCTCCACACTCCTTCCCAGAGCTGGACTTCAGCCAACTAAACACTCCTTGCCAGAGGTGGACTTCAGATGGACTGATCAGCAGTGTTCCTTATAAACCCTTGGTGGCTATCCTTTAACATTGAGAAATGTAGCCTGCCAAGAGAAACAGTGCCTGGGGCTCAGACCTGATAACTGATTCATTTAACTAATCCCCTACCTTTGTTCTGATCTATTTCTATGGAGAGCTTCAACAGAGTGAATTACTTAGTCTTTCTCCATAGAAATGACAGACACATAACTTAATTTACATTTGCAGGGCTAACATATTAATTTCACCACCATGTATCTAAGCTGGGGTGAATTGCTAACACAGGAATAAATACAGACATAAGGTAATTATGTAAAAGACAGGACTTACAATTACAGCTAGCCCAAATCACATCACAGAACAATGTTGATTCACTGGGGGATTGCATTTACAGGGAATAAAGAATACAGGCTTTGAAATACATTCCCTTTTCTCCCCCAGATATTAAATTACATTTGGCTGAAAAAAGCCTTGCGTAGCTGGCCAAGTTACATGGATTTAGGGGTAAATACCTGGGATTTCTCTTTATTAGGTCACACACACACACATACATACATACATACATACATACATACATACATACATACATACATACATACATTCATATATATATTATATATATTAGAGAAATTAAAAGAGAAAGAAGCGCCGATCCTTGTGTAAAATCTGAGAACAAGGTTTTAATGGCATGAACTAAGACAATTGCAAACTCACAATATGCCACAAGATAAAAAGCGTTGCATGAGCAAGCTCATGCACCAACACGTCGCCAGACCGCCATCAGAAAGCTCCGTCGTAGAGTATGCCTTTGTAAGACCTCCCTGCTGCTGGTGTCACCTTGTGCAGATTCCTCTGGCAACACGAGATTGCAGGCTGCTGTTCCTGGTCTGTGAGAGTCTGTCGACGGAGAGCAACTCAGGACACTTCCTCTCTCACTTTCTGGCATCTGTACTGCTGGGCACTTCACTTGATCTCCGTAGTTTGCTAGTACCACGTGACCCTACGCTTTCTTCCGCTGATGAAATCCGCTGTGTCGGATTTTGCCCTAATTTGAGAACTTATTATTGCTAGCTGATCTATTTTGGGTATATTATAGTACATGGACACAGGGTATATGGAAGTACCTTTGGTCCTCCTGACCTTAGGGAATGGGCCTGAGGAAGTGGTCATTACACCGAAACGTTGCCCCCCTATTTTTCCCTTTTTCCCTCCTTTCCTTCCCCCTTATTGTGTTTCCTTGTCCTTCCTTCCCCCTGTGTTGTTTCCCCCCTGCACCTATAGATTATTGATCGCTGTTATTGTCAGTTTGCTGCTCACATGTATGACACTGTTCCTAAGTTTTGTTCTTGTGCTTTTATAATTAAATATTTCTATTTTTGCATATTCCTAGGTTTTGTTTACAATCTGTGTATGGTCAGTGAGTGTTGGGAACCCTCCTCCCTTTTTCCTTGATATCTCGGAGGAATAAGGGTCCTCCCTGTTCCCTTGAGCAGCCTGAATCAAGCTTTAAGTTAAATTTGAGTGCTGTCTATCTCCAGTATTTTTTACAACATTTTTTGGTTTTCTAAAGAATGGGATATATGCCCATACGCATCAGCCTATATTGCATCTCCCTCCAATTTTCTGATTTTATTATTTTACAGACTCTCTTATGTCCCGTGATGTGCTCTTCCATGGACTGTATTTCTGTAAAATCCTATTGCCAAGCCTTTAGATTCTTGCTAATATTTCTTTCCATCCACTGGTCTCTAGTTAATGTGTATAGTTCAGCAAGTGAGTATCTAGATGCTCCATTGTTAGTGAAATAATTATCAAAGGCATTTTTCTGTAGTCCTGGAATCTTGTGCAATACTTCCAATTTTTTTAATGGAGAAATTTCTATTTCTGAGGGGTGATGTCGGTTCTTTTCTGAAAATAGCAATGAATGTCCTTCTGTACAAGCGAGATACATGATTCAATAAGGTGATTCATGGGCAGGGGATTACATTTACTATGTGTTTTACATTCTTTGATAAGTAAATGGAATGGCGTATCTTCCGCAATGTCTTTTTTGGGTGTAGTCAAGTTAGTGAGATTTTTAGAGAAAAATCCTTTAAGATGTAAATTTCTAAAGCATCTAACAAGGTCAAAATTCAGTTCCAAAAAGTCAGTATGAGGCGAACTGTAGGCAAAAAAGATAGTCCCTTAGTTGTTCATTAGAAAGTATATTATAAGAGATATTTACCCCCAGATGTGTGACCTGGTTTTCTGCCACCTTCACGGTTGCTCGTAGGCTGGGGTGTTTCCACCCGCCCGGTGTTTGAACCCTGTCTGGCCTTGTGTTGCCTTTGTTCCCGAAAAGGGACCATACCGGCTGAGGAATCGCTCTCTGTTAATTCTTGAAACTCTGTGTTGCGTTGATATTGAGGGGAAGGTTACTGAACTCTCTTTCTTTGGTTCTCCCTCCATTGATCTCTCCACTGTCATGAGTATATCCTTCCTAATGTGTAGTCACGGGGCCTCTCGTATAAACGTATTGCATTTCCTGGTTTCAATATCTCCGGTTCCACGTAAAGTTACCCCCATTGGGGATTATTTTGAATTGAGGATTCCTGTCAGGAGTCAGGTCACCTCCACTGAGACCCTGTATTATGGAACTATGTTTTTCTAGTTTTCTGTTTTCACTCACATTTTCAATGTCTACCTAGAGGGATGTACATCTCAGGGCACAAAGAGAAGTACCACCGACTATTTTATCTGTGGGACCGGGCCAGAAGAAGGGGTTCTCCACCCAAAACATTGCCCCTCTAATGCCACTTATGCTATCCTCACTCCCCTTTCACAGGTTCTCCTGTTTTTTTTGTACACTGTGTTTATATTGATAAACTGTAAGACTTACTTATAGATCACTGTTTTCCTTAACTTGTGTGTATGCACTGTGCTTGCATTGATCTAAGCATATTTGTGCATATTTTTTTACTTAGTTATCAGTAAAATATTCTCTTTTGACATATTCTTCTGTATTTGATCGTTATTTTCATATTGAGTGCTGGGAACCTAATTGGGTTTATGAGTTTTAACCTGTACTATATTTTTAAATGATTTTATAAGCAAAATCTGAAGATTTCCACAGCTGTTGTCATGTCTTAGTCATGGGCAATTAAACAGTGATTTTTTCTTCTTCATATTGTATGCACTACTGCTCATATTTAACTTCTGGTTCTAACTTACTGTAAGTTAAAATAAACAAAATACAGTAATTTTCAAAAATGGAAATTTGCTGCTGCTTTGATTGAATCTTTGGAGAAAAGATATTTATGTATCCAAAAAGAGTGTAATATATGCATTAGTGATAACTGTATTTTTTCATCATACCAGTTTTGATATTTCAAATGTACTGTTAAATCTGCGATCAATCTGTTTTCTCCTGGTGCTTTCAAAGCAATTTTTATTTTAGATTTAATGCACATTTGTTTGATAAAAACTGCTGATAGTACAAAAGTGGTAACATCTGGTTTAAATGTGCATCATTAGTAATGGTGTAGTCATGCACATGTACTGGACAGAGCATGGCAGTACACTGGTTGTATTGAATCAGAAACAAAGCTGAATTGTTGCAGGAGTATCTCAAGCATTAAGGTTAATTTGTAATCAGCTGCCATCGTTTTTTTTCAAGTTATGTTGCGCCAGTTGTCCTTGTGCTGCAGCTGGAAGATCTTTGGTGATACTAAGAATCTTTGAAACAGAAGCAATACATTCTAAAGTAGTTGTCTTGAAATGTTGTTTGTCCATTTTTATAGTTAAAGTTGGAATAATGTAATAATTAGAGCAGCAGATGTAAATCACCTGTGTGTTTGCTACAGTCAAAACAAACTTTGGCAAAGGTACTTAACACAGATCATGCTGTTTCACTTTCCTAATATTAAAAGATAGTGATTAGAGATGGGTGGATTTAGATCTGCCGTGGATCATCTGGTGCCTTTGGTCTGTGGATTTTAGAGCATCTCAAATATCGAGATTAGCCTTTTGTTGGTTTAAAAAAAAAAAATTACATCGACAATCCATGCGTGGATTCCACAATCCGTTTGACAGATTTTAAAATCCAATCTGCGGATCCGTTTGACAGATTTTAAAATCCAATCTGCGAATTCAGCAATCCTTCAGCGCATTGCTGGATCTGCTGATGGATTGTTAAAATCCACCAATGGATTGTATCCAATGGCGGTTTTGAATTAATCCACGCGGATTGAAACTGTAACAATCTGTCGTCTGTTGTAAAGCTGCTCAAAGCTCAAAACAGAGAGTCACGAAATGTATATAATAAAGTTAATAGTATTATGGACAACTGAGGTAGCCAATGAGGGGGAATATAAACGTGGGTGTCAATAAATGTTGCTTGAAGAGGTGATCCCAAAAGGGTTAAATACAGAGTGGGATCTGAAATATTTTCTTTAATATAAATGACTTATTTAGATCCTTCACTAGGTGATGTATTCATCAGTTTTTCATATAATCCTTGATCCTTTATATCAAGTGAACTATGCTATGCTATGCTATGAATGCTATGTATAGATAGGTTGGCTTATGCAATCCTTTTTGATGATACAATATTTGATGCTGGTATTTTTCAAATATGGATTATTGTGAATTGATGTCATTCTTATTTAACACCAAAAGATATTATACCTCTTGTCATTTCCTTTCCCTTTAAACAGTTCCTTTATGTATTTACTTTATTTTATTACACTAGATTGGAGTATTTATTACATTTATGATATATGTATTTTATTTTGTTTCTAATTGGTTGGGTTTCTTTTTCCCTCCCATGGATCTGTATTGTTGAAGTTTTTTTATTATAGAATTTCAATAGTCATTGAATTACCATACCCTGTACAAAATGTATACATATATTTTCTTGTATTTTATCAAGATCTATAACTTCTATGATGCTTTATATCATGTGTGTTTGATATTGTGATTACAACCAATGCATTCATAATCAATGATTATCCATTACAGCTGCGTTTCAAGTGCACAGGAGGGGCTATATTAAGGAGCTTAACTCACAGTCCCAACTATCCCCCTTGAGAAAGGGCTCTTAGAGCCTGAAACGCGTAGGAGGCTGTGTTTTTTTGTATTTTGTTTGTCCTTTTTTCATTTTTATGTAGTCTAATAAATGTTTTTATTCCCTGACATCTGGTGAGCTGAGGGTGCTTTTTGGACGCTGCAGTCTTTCGCCAATCCACACCTTTTTCTTCTCTTATTTTACAAGGCGGAATGGATTTTGAATGGCGATTTCGGTAAAATCCGGGAAACGGATTTGGACTGTTTCGCTCATCTCTAATAGTGATGTGCCGACCAGCCCTATCTCAAATTTTCAAATTACAAAATGTTGAAGTAAAGGCTATTTGTTGAATCGCATATTTAACAATGATTAATTCTCAATTTATTTATGTGAAAGTTTACAAATCTTCATCAGTATCTTTGCCAATATTCAATGATAATTTTGGCAAATTTGCTACAATTTACTAAATTCGTCAGCTTTATGAACACTTCTAGTAGGTATATTTACCTGAGATGTGTAAACCTGCAGAGATTCACTTTTCGATTGTTTCGATCAAACTTTCCAAGAAGTTTAATAAACCTGCAACAATTTAAAATGGTCATTGGGTGCCAAAAGTGTAAGTGAAATAGTCCAAATTGTTCACAATCTGCTATTTTGCTTTTACAAAGTAGCAAATTGAAGCCCAGCAATACTTAAAATACAGGGGATTTTTAAGTTCCTTTTGGTTTAAAATGGAAAATAATAAAAATGTATTGAACATTCAATATCTATTGAATTTTAGTATTAAGTGAACTTGATCTGAACTTTTGGTTACAGCAAACTTTTTCGCTGAACCAGAAAGGGTGACAATTCACAAAATGTGCAGGTCTAGTATAGACCAAAACAGAAGTGAAGATTAGTTGCACATTGAGATACTCTTTAAATATACCTTTCAAACCTCTCAAATCTTTTCTTCAGAGCGTACTTGTGTATAAATGTGCAATAGCCTTATAATACTTAAAAGACTTCTGCTGGATCTTGACACAATGCCCTCCCCTTCATGGAATCTCCATGACAACACCAGACGCTTTGTCCCGGCGTTTGGGCTATACCTATGCACCAGCGGTCTTTTACACAAACTCTCTCATGCCCGATATTGTAAGTATACGCATGCGCATTAGTCTCTGCCTTGAGGGTTCCCTTGACAACAACAGACGCTCCGTGTCTTGTTGGTTACATAGCGATGACGTCATCTTGCTCATTTTCGGTGTAGTTGCATTCAGCTGATCCAGAGAGGAGGGGCAGGCTGCTAGCCTATCACGGTTTGTGCTTGGTGTGGGTGTGGGTATTTAATGGTGGGTTTTTGTCACTTAGGGGTGAGCACTCCCTTGAGAAAGGTCCTGTTTGAGGTCCGAAACGTCGGTTGTATGTGCCTATCTAACAATACATCATTGTGATATCTACTCTGAGTGCTGTCTCGTTTCTTGCTGCGTGGTCTTGGACTCCCGGTCTGCCTGGTAAGGAATCTCTATTTTTATTCATTGCTATATGGGACTAGCACCTGTTTTCCATATTTTTGCGAGTGCCATCTGACTTTGTATATATAAATATATATATATATATATATATATATATATATATATATATATATATATATATATATATATATATATATATATATATATATATACTAATTGAAAGATTCAACAGCGCCTACATATCATAAAATACTTGTCCTTGTCTGATTTACCCATCACTACAACTAGTTCACTTTGGACATAGGACGGACTGTCCCATTACTTCATGTTGGCCATAAGAGGTACTGTCATAATAACGTGATGTTGCTGCCAGGTTACTCCTTCTCTCTCTGTACTTAAAACAGTACTCTTTATTCTTGGTCCCTGGCTGGTATACAAGATTTGCATTAATAAAGGTCCTGAACATTCCATAAATCAGCAATTATACTCCTTTTATTTGCAATTCTGTTTAAATTTGAGAGGCTGTGTAAAATGTTACTGCTCATAAAGAAATAAAAATGTCCCCAGAGTCCTTTTCTGTGGCTTCCACAGCAAAGCTGGAAATACATTATGATCTGAGGTACTGTATGTTTTGAATTACATTATTATTCAACAATCATATCCTATTTCCTAAATCCTGTTAGTGGTATACTGTAACTGTATCCCACAGAAATGAGCCTTTTCCTTTCGATTTTGTTTACAACGATTGTGTTTCAGATCATAGTATACTACATCTATCTTGCCATACAGTGCATACATGTTTATACTTTACTGTTTCTTCATTCAGCTGTATTGCAATATGCCCCTTATATTCACATTGTGTCTGCAAACTTATCTGTGCCTGAAGCTGCCAACATTATTTTATAGTCAGCAACTGGGTAATATCAGCTTGAATTAATGATCTCCAGCCTTTGCCTTTGCAGAATATTGTATTTTTTTGGACCAATGTGGATCATTTCCCAATAGCTTTTGCATCCATTTGAAATATGCATGTGACCCAAATCATTGGCCTTTGTACTGTAGCATGAAATGTTAAGAGACATAATGCTTTTTAAATCCATGCTATTATAATACAGATGTATCAAGCTTCATTGTTCCTTCTGATGCGATATGTAGGGATATGTTGTGATATTCTGCACCATTGACATTGAATACAACTGAAGCTCTATGATATTCTTAGTTAAAATTGCATATGTTACTAGATTGTAGATCATAAGCTGTCATTAGCAGGGCCCTCATTTCCTCTTAACTGTTTGTGCACGTCTCTCCTAATTTGTATCCTGTTGATGATATTGTAAAATCTCTGTACCCCCATTGTACCGGCTGCGGAATATGTTGGCACTTTACAAATACACTATAATAAATAATATGTTGTATTATCAATAAGAATAATAAGAATTACTAAAACTGTATTTCGTAGACTGGGATATATAAAGTGAACTTGTGCAATATAATAACATTGTGGTCAATAGCATACATTAAGGAACATCCATGGTTGAATGCACATACAAATACAATTTGCTTTCATGAGTTTAAGGAAAGTCCATGTCACGGGAGACCAGGACATTTAACACTTTTATACTGGGATCATTCAGTAGGCAAAACACAGTAGTGGAATAAAATGTACTGTACTGTAGTTTATTCAGGTAAACCCACGTACACACAATGAATACAAATAATACAGACGAGAAACACTCTTACTGTGGGTGAAAACTAGGCAAAATTAGGTGCAGGGCGTCTGCTTCGAAAAGCTTACCCTGACCATGATATCCACCATGGCTTCCTGGAACTCTTTTTGGCTAGAAGCTCTAGCCACAACCGCTACGTTCTAAAACAAGAACTTGGACCTTGCGTCCGACTTAGCCTCAGTTAGGCAGGCTTTCTTACTGTAGCTCCAAAAATAAAGCCAGTTGCTTTGCTATTCCTAACAGAGCAACTTTGAAAAGCATCACCAGCCCAAGTCACAGGACTGTCTGGTTCTCTGACTGGGGCTTCTCCCTACATACCTTCCACTGTTGTATGTTCAGCATGGAAGTAGAAGGGGCGACCAATAAGAGCGTGGGAATTCCTCACCGCCAGCCAATAGTAATAGGGGCTCGTCCTTTGGCTGATGTTAGAGGAGGGGGCGTGCCAAGCCGGCCAGGGATGCCCCCTGGGAGGGACATATGAATTGACCAAAGGGAAATATGTCGACATTCTGACGCTTTCCCCAGTCAACCTATTGCCACCTACTGGGCAGGCTCCACTGAGTTGGCAAACCAGAGGGTCCTTCCCGCAGGGGGTCTCTGTTCTCCGGACCCAGTACTTTGCCCTGCCCTGGCCACTTAGCACCTTGACACCTCTCAACATCCCGCCTCCTCTTTTGACTACAATGTATATCCAGACTTCCCGGCACCCATATGAATGCCCGAGCTGACTGAAGAGACATTTATAGTAAATGCACCAAACATTTTAAAACATATTTTAATACATATTATAACTTGGGGAGACCCATATCTATGCAGCACATAGAACTGGGATATCTGGGCTCAAAAATCAGGAGTCTATGGGACACTGGACAGCCCCGCTGTAATTCAACCCGCGTACCAGCAAATCATGCCTACACGCCTGGGCAAATTAGGGGACTACCAGTATGGTTGGCCCCCGAACTCCTGCAAACAAATTAACTGCATTTTGACCCAAATATCCCACCTAAAACTTACACGCAGAAAGTTTCATGAGTTTACAGCAAAGGGAACATAGTGGAAAAGCAGGGGACACTTTAACTTTTGCATGTTATCTTACCTGGCCCCTGGCTTATGGTGCTATGTAGCTGTCAGGGACCCCATGCTCACTGACCTTCTTGTTCTGAATAGTAAAGTCAAATTTCTGCAGGGCAAGGCTCCAGCGAAACAATTTTCCATTCTCCCCTGACACCCTCTGTAACCAGCTGAAGGATTGTGATCAGTGATCACTTTGAAAGCTCTATCATAAAGGTTCCTGCATACGGTTATGCCTTGTCGTTGCGTGCAGGCTTATAAATGCTTTGGCCAAAGGGTTTAACAAAATAATCCTTTTTCATGAGATTATTATTTTATTTTAGCCCAATTGGTAGGAGCGCAGGAATCGTTCTTTTTGTTTTTCTATATGTAAGGCCTATCTTTTTACCAGCAGCAAATTTCTATAGGGAGGTGGTATTATATACAGTTTCTCACAAATATTAGGCAATCCTTTTCCTTGCTGCATACTCCCGAAGGACGTTTTAAATATACTGTAGTATCTCTGAAACATCATAAGGGTAGGTTAATTGGCTCATCTGCTTTACATAGCAGTTATTGAGCCCCTAAAATTTTCCAATTAGTGCAGGTATAATACACACCAGTGTCAGTCTGGACATCATCCTCTATTGAAGTACATTTGATGGAGCACACCTGGGCTATAAAACTTAGCATTTAAAAAATCACTAAAATAAATGTATAACATACATACGTGATTGAATATCCATGTGCACATACTGTACACAAATTAAAATAAAATGATAAAATCACAGGAAGTGTGGCTGAAACATGTCATGTTCGCTGATAGAGACAAACGCTTTAGTAAAGAGGATAAATGGGATGATCCCTGTAACAGGGGAGTTATCCCTGTTCAAGTAATGTGCCTCTAATCCAGCAGTGTGGTGGTTAACTGCTGGTAGTCAATTAACAAACACCACCTGCCTGATTGCTTAGAAAAGCCTGTCTTTTGAGACAGGAAGTGAGACTCCTTAGCTCATACCTGAGCTGAACTTTGGAGACAGAGCAGAGATTGTCTTTGACTCTCACAAATTGTCTTGAGCCCTGCCAGAAGAAATAGCAGAGCTGCTTTCAAGACACAGGGGAAACTTCTAAACCTGAATGCTGACACACCCTGAGGAAAAGGGAGCTGACCCAGGGACAGAGAAGATTTTCCCTCCAAACCACAAGGAACAGATAAGACTTTTCTTTACAAGACTTTTTTTATCTGTTCATTTCATGCTATATGTTTGGGGCTGGGAGACATGCTTATCTAAGGGAGTTGAGAAATGCATAGTATTTCACTAGAAATACTCCCAAGTGAATAGAAGCTTTGTTTACCCCTTGTTTGGATGGTTTCCTGATGTTAAGGAAACAGGCGCAATAAAAGACTTATTTAATTTCACTATAATCAGTCTCCCTTGCATACCTCTGTGAGCGTCCGCCTACAATCCCTGGTAGAAATAATGAGGTAACTATATATAGATAGAGAGTAGCATATGTATATGAGGCCACAACTTGTTCACACTGACATGGATATTGCTGTGCCAGAAAGAGTTTTGTACCCCCAATTGTGTGGTAAACTCTATATTTATAGGTACTATACAAGAGGTAAAATAGTGCTAAATGAGTTTGGTATAAGCTATACTGTAGCAGGGCTAGTAATCAGGCTGTGAAATACACAGTACTGCACTGATTGGTAGCTGGGAGCTCACACAGGTCTACCAGATTTAAGAGATGCTAAAGTAATTGCCTAGCAGCTTGTTATGACTACTACTACAATATTCATCAAATTGTACCCTAATGGATAACTAGAATATCCTATTTAGGCAAGCGCTTGTCAGGCTTATTGTTGCCACCCGGCATCTCCCCATCTTCTGGCATGCCTGCTGCACTGCGTGGGACAGTGCAGGAAGCATGCCAGCAGCTAGGGAGATGCCGGATGGCAACAAGAGGTTCAACCAGTGCTGGCCTGCCCCCCCCCCCTTGGGAGCCACAGGTTGCCTACCCCTACCTTAGTAAATAGGTAGCACCTGTTGCCAAACTTTTTAGCAATCAGACAATTATATTACTCTACTTATCAAATGAATCCTTGTTGTTGCTTGTGAGCCGTGTGGTCTTTCAGGGTTGTGCTGTGTTAAATAAACAACATGTTTTATTAACAAATCAATGCTTTTGTCCTCACTTGGGACCTTTACTGAAGTCTTCATAAAGGTATCTTGAGAGGACCAAATCATTGAATTGTTAATTAATATATTTGTCTATTTAACCCCATAGCTGCCAGAGGGACCAGAAATGTATTGTAAAGCAGAGAAATGTATAAGGATCCCTGTGAGTAGCTGCTTTACTGTATATACTGTAGCCTTGATGGGCAAGTAACACCTGAAGGAGTAATTTGTAGGCAATGGATGGTGGAGTTGCTTCAGCCCACATGATCATGGGATTTAGCCTGCCAATTGTTTTTCTGCATATCTTCAAAGGCAAACAAAAACGTTACCAGGTCTTAATATGGGTATTTTTATGCTGAATCTCTTACATTTTCATGACATGCACTTCCCAAGAGAAGAATGGGGGATTCTCCTTGAGGACTGAGGTGTTAATAGTAAAAAGCATGTTGATCTTATGTTACCGTTTGTTGATGTTACAGTATGTTGAATACTGTATATACAGTATGTTTTCACATAAAGGGATCCAAAGGAGGCTGCACCACTGCACCTGTAGTGTTAGGAACATTGGATCGTGGGGTCTTATTATAGAAGTCTCATTCTTGCAATATTGATCCAACATCAGTGCAAGTAAAACCGCACCAGCATCATCAAAGATAAATCTTATTGCTTTCAGTGGGAGCTACTGTAGTTGTAAATACTATGAAAACACTTTTGATAGCGGGAGAGGTAACATATTTTACATTTAGGTGTAGATTATGTCAGTGAACAACTATAAAACATACAGTAAATTTATTTTACAGATAGGAAACTTTTATTGCTTCATCTAGAGAGATGCTGTTCATCAAGTTTTGTTTAGGAAGAGATCTGTAAATTATTGGTGCAATGGAAAAGATGGTACTGTATATGGCAGATTACATCTGGACTATCTGTCTCCATGTTAAATCTATTGCTTGCTGTGTAAAATCTGCAGGGAATCTCTGTTCCTTTGTTCCACTGTAATAAACCAAACATAACTAAGCTAGCTACATTACAAACAAATAATTGTATTTCCTTCTTAAATAGCTTCTTGTGCATAGTGTTTGTGTAAGGTTACATACTGTAGTCCACATAGGTTTTTATTCCTTCAAATTTGCAGAAGGTTGTATTACAACCAAAACCTCAGATAAATGTGCTTTCACTTACTTTAAATTATATTTTAAATAAATGAATTTATTTTTTCATCAAATACTAATTATAAAAGATATCTCACGTTGAAGCCAAGCAAAAGAGTAAGATTTCAAGGATATAACTCCTTGCTTCTAGTCTCTTACCTTTTGCTCATGAATTAAACTCATAAAAAGAAAAGAAACAACTACTGTACTCACTGGAGACTGCTCTTCAATCAGAATCTATTCACTGGGGCAAATTGAGGATCCATCAACCTTCATCCAGGATGCCAGCACATTGGATGAATCCATATGGCTGGGATCTACAGTATTTTACCAGATATTCATTTTTTGTTTATTTTTGTGCCAATTTGTGTCCCAATTTTACAACTCTATCTGTCCAAGAAATCTATATGAATTGACTGTACAACCCCTATTTATTTAATGTAACTGTAAGAGATGTGTGCAGAGGTACGCAATGGAGAAATTAAATAAGGCTTTATTGCGCCTGTTGTTTTAAACACAGCAAACATGTGAAAATCCACAAACAGAATCTGCTCCACGTTGGAGTATATTTACACTTGTAGTCCAGCGATTCACCAGCCCAAATCATAGAGACATTTATATATATATATATATAGACAGACATAGATAATCAGTCTTATAAGAAAAGTCTTATCTGTCTCGTAGTTGTAGGGGGGAGGCTTCTCTCTTTCCTGGGTTGCTGCCTTTTCCTCGGGTTATCTCAGCATTCAGGTGTAGAAGTCTTGTGAGCTCAAGACGTCTGTGATCCCTCTGTCAGTCTCATCTGTGGGACTCAGGAACCTCTGCTCTGTCTGTTTCCTTGGTCAGACCAGTGGTGGACTAAGGAAAAACACTCTTCCTGTCTCAAAGGCAGGCTTTTCTAACCAACCTCAAATCAGCCAGGTGGTGTTAGTTAATTGACTACCAGCAGTTAACCACCACACTGCTGGATTAGAGGCACCTTTTTGAACAGGGACAAATCCCCTGTTACAGTAACCATGTACTGTTATAACTCTAACATACTTGAAAATGAGAGGTAACTCTCAATGTATTACTTCTTGGTAAAACATGTTTTAAATAAATAAATAATAATGGGCAAGGATTATTTTGTATGTTTTTTTTTTGTATTTATTTTCTTGGCCATCAGGCAGGGATTGTTTTACGTTTTTATTTTTATGGTTGGGCATCAGCCCTTTAGTAAATTTTGCAGTGGGGCCCCTGGAGAGGAGGAGGATGGCCTTCATCCCGGCAGGTTAAGTAACATATTTATTTATTTAAGGTGTTCATTGATTTGCAATGTTGCAATCCCGGTCCCGTTGAGGGCTTAGATAGCCACAGTGCTAATCAATGTATTTAATGGCTTAGTATTTTTGATGTATTGCAATGTCTATTTTATTTTATGTATATTTGTATGCTTTTCAATTTTTCAAACCACTATTAGCCACATTTGGCTAATAGGACTATTGCCCATTTTCTGTGGGAGGTGTACTTTTCTTGGGGGTAGCGGGGCAGGTGATGGTGGTATTTGCTTCAGGGTTGGTGTTAGAGCTCCACAGGTGAGGAGGGGTGTCAGAAGAGGTTAACCCTTTCATTATCTTAGTGGTTCACCACTAAGGTACTGAAATGGGGTAATGATTGAATTAGTATTGTTAGTTTTTTTTTATTTTTATATTTTACCATTGATTGCAATTGCAGCTATTGAGGCCTCCATTGAGAGGGCCTAGTTATCCATAGTGACAATCAATAATTTTATGTTTAAAATGTATTTTGAATGTTTTTTTAAACGTGTATATTTGTTGGTAAATACTCATGCCGCAGACCCACTAATCAGAGCCTGTGAACAGGGGAGGCAGAATACGGATAAGAGACATTGTAGTAGTAATGCCAATTGGCCGTGATATGATTGTTGCACAAAACAATACACAGTATTATAGGAATAGGAGCATGCGAGGAGACAAAGACATAGTGTACTTCCCTGTGATGACGTAAGCACGTCGTATAGCCTACACGTTTCTCTCCGAGGGTGGAGCTTCATCAGGGGAAGGTCAGTGGATAGAGGACGATTGCAGACATTTAAATAGCATTTACATTGCCATAGCTATCAAGCACCAATCAATAGAATGATGACACAGCTCTCATATAACATTACATTCAGCGTTCAGAGGTGTCGCGTGAGATACTACTGAATTATAGCTTCCCGGACTTTATCATCCTTTTGGATGAAACATGTTGGTGTGTTTCCTACACCTTCATTGCTAAGCTGATTGTGCAATAAACACAATTTTACAACATCTGGAGTTGCCCTATCTATTTTTGATCTACTGATGCGGATGCTGTGCTCCTTTCCTTCTACATATCCTGATCACTACCATTGAGGATTGCACGCTGCAGAGTTTTTCCCTGTCTGGATTTCACTGTCAGGTAAAGGGCAATAGCCCCTCTGTATTTACCTTTTAAGTGCCTGCTGTTTTATTGATCTAAACCCTATGGGTAGGTAATTACTTACCAGGTGACCAATCTCTGTGTTAGCCAGGTGAGCACCACTAGGTCCCTTAATCTCCATTGGGTGATCTCTGTTATTATGCAGTTATTATGGTCATTAGGACTATACTCTGAATATATTGTTCTTATACAATAAAGCACTTACTGGTGAAGCACCATCGACCAAATCACCAAAATCCCAAATGCATAACCTTACATTTATCTGTATTAATCCTCATCTGCCATTTACTTGCCCATGTTTCCAGTCTCTCCAAGTCCTTCTGGAGAGAAATTACATCCTGCTCTGATTCTACTACCTTACACAATTTAGTATCATCAGCAAAGATGGAGACTTTGCTCTCGACGCCAACCTCAAGGTCATTAATAAACAAGTTAAAAAGCAGGCGTCCCAGTACCGATCCCTGAGGTATTCCACTCACGACTTTATAGCCCAACCTGAAAAAGTTCCGTTTATGACAACCCTCTGTGGTCTATCCTGCAACCAGTTTTCAATCCAGGTGCATACATTACTGAGTCCAATTTGCTTTATTTTGTACACCAACCTCTTGTGTAGAGACTGCTACAACCTGTCAAACAAAATAAACCAGGAAAAAAATATATAAAGATCCAGGAAATGCATGGACTGGGTCCACCATGAATAAAAAGTATATACAGTGAATCACCAGAAAAATGCAAGGGATAGGGCATGTAACAATAACTCCCTCTGTGCCTGAGCTAGTTGTAACCAGTTGAGCAGAGGCAAACAAATTATATAGTAGCCAGGAGGTTCCGTGGGGCATAGTAGTGTCCTGATACTTGCTTTATTACTGCACGAAGCATCCAAGGGAGAGGGGAAGTCCAAAACGAAAGTAGACGTAAGGCCATGCAAGCCCCTGGCATCCCACTACCAAAATAAGGCAGGCAGCAATAATGCAAGCGGGACAAAGCAGCATCAGCGGTCAGAATCCAGCTGGAGCAGCAATAGGCTGGCCAGAGGGTAGTGAATGGTATGGATGCTCTGACGGCCGTTTCACCGTAAGGCTAAGGCTGCCGGAAGAAGCCATGTTCTGCTCTGCTTGAATTATTGTATTTTTAGTTATTCATCTCTACTTATCAGTGCTATATTAGCTGTTAGTTGCCTGTTATACAATATTGATGGGCACCTTACCCGGGTACAGCCATCTACACCTCAGAAGGGAACTTTGTAGTCACCCTTTTGACGTGTGATTCTCTGTTGGTTACTTAGTTTTGTACACAGACACTTCATTATTGATAACAAGGGGCATTTACTCGCTGTGTATGTTTTGTGTATATTTAGAGTATAATGATATAAGTCCTGTCCACCATTCATATAATAAATTGTTCTTTTACCTTTTCCACTCTTCCGTGAGTGCCCTCATTTTTTGGACCTTCCGGGATTGCCCCTTATCTACGGGATCACACAGTCTCTTGTAAAATTGGTAAGTAGCCTTTAATAATTAAGCATTGCTATGACGTTGACAATATTCTGTCAAGTTCATTATATTTATTGGACCTGAATCTTCCAGAGCATCAGAAAGAAGTCTCTCAATGAAAAAGCCTATGTTCCTACTGTATGTAAATTGTGTACATTTGTTTGTCAAAATATGAACAAAGAAAGGTTCTTGAAAGGTAATTTATATGGAAAATAAAACAAGTATTCACTACTACATTAGGCAGGTTCAGATGTAGCCAATGTTATTTCCTCTGTAAATGCATCAGTTTTCTAAAAAAAAGAAACATTTTAAATTATGCCTTGCATCTTGTCTGTTTGCAGTCATCAATATTTATTTCAATGGTGTCACGTCAAGTCTTTCTTTCAATTACAGTACACTGGAGTTTTGACTCAGTGTCACATTAACGGGTACAATACTGTTGGCTAAATCTGTAATCTGCATTACATTGTCTTCTAATTTAATCATTTTTAAATAGGGATTTGTAGAAAAAAAATCAGATAAAATTATTTCCATTAATAACATTGTTGTTTATTTACAACCACTAAAATATTTTCTTTACAATTTTAAATTAAACAATTGATTGGAGTGCCCTAATAAATCTCGACGGCCTATTGTGTCTCCTAAGCACTCTCTATTGTGAATGACAAAATCATAGGCAACTTTAATTTCATGTATCACTTTTATTGTCAATTATATAGTCTGTGACCCTGTCCATAGTGATGACAAAGCATATCACATCGAATCCAATTAAAATGTTAGCACAATTTATCATTAGCTACAGAAGTCAATGCAATAAGCTACTGTATGTCTGCTGTTCATAGGATGACTGCACTCTCCACTTGGAATTGCTACAATAAGTACTGACAAAGTTGAACACAGTTTTCCACCACAGTACTGGCCAGAATGACAAGTATTCTTCCTACTGTATGATCCAGACCTTGGCTTAAGTGAAAAATAGGATATCATTCTTAAACACACCACAGCTCTTTCAGACAAGAAAATCTTCAATGACTACAAAACCTGAAAATATAACATGTATTATTACATCAAGGGCATATATAATTATAGCTGGCTGACATTCACCTTAACTTTGATATGCTCTTATTGCAACTGTAATATTTAAAACTTAAAAAAAAAAACTACAGTCTTATCAGATGTTGAGACTAATTTGTTTTCTTATCCTAAATCCATCTTATACATTGCTCTTTTGTTTGGATAAAAGGAGATAAGCATTAAATGAAGAATTACATAAAGCTTCTGTTATAGGCTAAATATTACAGATTGATTGGTCTTTTGCTTTAGGGCAGATTTTATTTCCTTTAAATAAATTTAATTACTTTAAGATTTTCTTTATAAATGTATTAATCAACACCTGATTATGTGCCTTTTCTAAGTGATTTTTAATTACAGTCTGCAATTTTTTATTGATCACCACAATTATATATTTTTACTGATGTGCTGCTGGAGAGAAGCTTTCCCTGCATGCGCAATGAAAGCGTATGTATTATTGTGATTTATGTTGCCATGGCGATGGACGCGATGTTGCTGGTTGGTTGCGCTGACGCCCTTCATTGGCCTGACAGTTTGTGAGTGGGAGGGAACAAGGTGAATGCCTGATGCTGTTGATTTCAGCATTTTTATTCATGACAGCTGATTTCTCTGCATGGGATTTTCCTATTGATGGTGAGTAATTGGTTGCACTGGGTTATGGGTATATAAGTTTCACTTTTGGTAGTTGTTCACTGTATTACCTGGAAGAAGGTCCCGTTCTGAGGACCGAAACGTCGGTTGGTTGCGGTGCCGGTATGTTTTAATACATATGCTTTTAGAATAACTCGTGTGCTGTCTCTCTTTGCCAGTGTCAAACCTGGTAATTTTTGGACTATTGGACTTTTATGGGATAAGCATCTGTGTTTATGACATGGAAGGTTCTCCCTACTTTGCATTCAGATAGCTAAAAGTAATTTTCAAGACCAACCACTTTAACTTTGACTTTTCACAATTTCTAATAACACGCTTGCTTTTTAAAGCAGTTTCAATTAATTAATTTTGTCGCCTTTTAGGGTCCTTCAATGTTTCATAGAAGCAAAGTGGGGGAGGCAGTGGGGGAGGCGGGAGGCAGCTTTGCTTATTGTACTGAATGCAAACAGCCAGTCTATAGCGTGGCCAAACCCCCATGTCCCAATGTGAATAACGAACAATATTTTATTAGATGGTTTCATTATTTTCAACCAATTGTCGAATGGTACCAAGTTGCAGAAATGCTAGCTGCAAGGCTTGGTGTGTTTTGTCTCTTCGTGCATGCGTGGGTAAGGAACACTTAGACTAGGCGTGTCATTCGATAGGAAATTGAATGTACAGTAATAGATGGCGGGCAGAGCAAAGTTTTTCTACTCCTGTGAGCCAAAGACAGAATTAATGGGGAGTGGCCCTTGGCAGCGTGGGGGAGTTGTTAAGGCCTGGGACCCGCTGCGCTCGTTGGCGCGGGCGGCAATGTAGCGAGTTCCCCACCAGCAGGGGAATCCTCGCGAGCCGGTCCCGGTCCCCCCTGGCTGCACAGCTGACTACACGCTGTGGCGCGTCAGCCGCTAGGAGACACAAGAGAATGGTGTTTCCTAGCGTTGACGCGTCACGTGGTGTGGCTGTGAGCCAATGGGGAGGGGAGGCTGCGGGAGGAGGAGAGGCTTCGGGGAGCGGGGAGGAGTGTGGAGTGAAAGCAGCGTGAGTGCCTCTCTGTGTGTGTGTCTGAGTGCGTGCGTGCCTGCCTGTGTGTGTGTATGTGTGTGCCTGTCTGTGTGCGTGCCTGTCTCTGTCTGTGTGTGTGTGTGTATGAGTGCGTGCGTGCCTGTCTCTGTCTGTGTGTGTGTGTGTATGAGTGCGTGAGTGCCTGCCTGCGTGTGTGTGTTTTTTTTACTTACCTGCAGCCTGTGGCAGCCCGTGGAGGGAGGGGGGGGAAGAGTAGCGGGTCCCTCCGCTCAAGCCACGCCCCCCCCTCCCTGTCAATCCTCCCACTCCCGCCCACCTCCCGCTCCGGCCCCTCACGTCATGGCCGCGCCCCCTCACGTCATGGCCGCGCCCCCCCGACCCGTTTGGCCACGCCCCCCCGCTCCGAGAAAAGTATCCTGTAGACCGCAGATCGCGGTACAGCGAGTTGCACGCGCCGCCGGCAAGCAAGCCAGCCGTGCGGACGCGTGCAACGGGACCTTAGCCTAAGGCTTGATAGTAGCAAAGGGGGGGGGGGGGGAAAGCTCTGTATAGTCTATGCAAACAGCTAATTCCCTGCCCCAGCACCAATTTACTCAGCGAAAATTGTGATGCTGTAATTGTATCACACAAGAAAACAGTATTTTTGCAATGTGCTGCACTTTATTACAGTTAACAGTGCACGGTATACAATATACAGTATCTATCGCTATAAATATAGAAACTAACGTTTAAAAAAATAATAAACCAAACCCATGTGTTACAAGGAGGCAATGTGCATAGCATTTGCAATGCTGTGTTAGTTGTCACCTCTTAATTCAGTGAATTCCCCCCTAGAAGAAAAGTGTGTAAATAATATATATGCCTTATTATTTGTATATGATTTCTCTGTGCCCAAAATGAGTATTCCTTTTTTTGATTATTTTTAACCAGTTGTCGAATTTTACATAAAGTTGCAGAAATTCTAGCTGCAGGGCTTTTGTCTGGCTGTCGATTTGATGCTTTGATTTCTGTAAAATAATTGTGAAATAATTTACTGTACATTACAGTGAATAAATAATAGGAACTGCTTTAAGTACAGTGTGCATTCGTGAATGTGTACGCATGCATGAATGTAAACTAATGTGTGCGTGTGTTACTGTATCTACATGGTAAGGTCTGCATACAGTAGAGTATGTCTGTCATTGGGAATGACAGTTACAATATATTTACCTTGATTATAAATATTGACACTTCATGGCAGTTAACCACTGTTGATGCCAGTTGTGTGCTGTGCATAGATGCTCCAGTCGCACATGTAATTGGGATGCATGTTCATCACGTTGGCGGAGTTGCTTGGTCTGTGCTGGTAAAGATCTAGGTAGCCAGATGGACACAGATACTGAGGTTGCGGCTAGTACTCTGGTTGGGGCAGATATCTCAGATATAGGTTCATCAGGTTTTCAGTATTGGTTGGCACGTACTGGTAATAGTTGTGATGGGAGGGGGTAACCAGGCTATATAATAAAGGTCAAGCCTGTTTGGTTACCCCTGCTCAGTGTATAAGGGTATAGAGTGTTAGCTCTTGGGTCCAGTAACATTGTATTATTACATTGTACTTTGTGTAATAAAAAACATTTTTTGTGTTTTTACAGAGATTGCTGGAATATGAGTTTCAAGGGGGGGTTTGCGGAGGAACTGTTGTCCGAATGTGCCTAATTAAGCTACTTAATTAGCTTAATTAAGCTACTGCGCATGCAGCATTTGTAATTGAAGCTAACGCTGAGGGAAACAGAGTTCCTAGAGGTCTGCTTCAGACACAGCAATTAAACTGTTGTACAGATGCTGCATGCAAAGTAGCTTAATTAAGCTCCTAGAACAAAAAAACGAATATCAGCTCCAAAAGCAAAAAGGTAAGTGAAATCAAATAACAGTCTTTTAAATTGATAATAGCAATGTCCGGTAAATATAAGTATAGATGCAGGGAGAGGGGAGAAAAACCAAGGGTTAAGCAAGTATAGTTGGAAAAAATATATATCAATGTGGCGCTCTAAAATTATATTCCTATATAAACAAGTGCATATAAATAAGGTGATACTAATACAAACATGTGAATGCCGCTTAACCCAGAGGGGGGGGTCGTTCTCTCGATCCCGTGGACGTGGAAGAAGTGAAGATCATCGGGAAGCGCAAAGTCATGTAAAACAGAAACACATTTCCTGATGGTGCAGTATTGTGATGTAGATAAATAAAAAAAATTTAAGTGCGGTGTGCTAAGTACTCACAAGTGTATGGTGAGTGTTGTTCCCATAAAGGTATCTTTCAGGGACAGCCTGTCTACCCGTGGTAGAGGTGGGTCAGTGTATCTAGGTGGATACTGAGGACAATGTATAAAAGAATAACAAGCGTTTAGATCACATATTGGATCTCAGCAAGGTAGCTGTATCAGTCCCCCCTTCGCCTCGGCGTGCGTTTCACTGATGCGTCTCACCCAAACCGGAAACCGGAAGTGACGTCATCTGCGCTTGGCTCTCTGGGGAACTTCGATCCTTTAGTGGTCTTCTCTCATCAGGGTTCACTCTACGCGTTTCTCCGTATAGCGGTTTCATCAACCTCCTGATGAAACCGCTATACGGAGAAACGCGTAGAGTGAACCCTGATGAGAGAAGACCACTAAAGGATCGAAGTTCCCCAGAGAGCCAAGCGCAGATGACGTCACTTCCGGTTTCCGGTTTGGGTGAGACGCATCAGTGAAACGCACGCCGAGGCGAAGGGGGGACTGATACAGCTACCTTGCACTGAGATCCAATATGTGATCTAAACGCTTGTTATTCTTTTATACATTGTCCTCAGTATCCACCTAGATACACTGACCCACCTCTACCACGGGTAGACAGGCTGTCCCTGAAAGATACCTTTATGGGAACAACACTCACCATACACTTGTGAGTACTTAGCACACCGCACTTAAATTTTTTTTATTTATCTACATCACAATACTGCACCATCAGGAAATGTGTTTCTGTTTTACATGACTTTGCGCTTCCCGATGATCTTCACTTCTTTAAGCAAGTATAGCCCTGGTATCCCTCAGGGGATTGTCACCTGCTGCGGCTTAGTCAATAGGGCGGCTGCATTTGCAATTAAGGCCTTTCCAGTGCAAGGGAGCCTGCGCTGGCAGTTTTAAATAGGGACAGTTAAGAGAGGCTGCAGTTACATGTTGCTAGGCAACCAGTGAAGCTGTGAGAGATGACAGTTTAGACAGTTTTTAAAAAGAGTGTAGGTTGGAGCTGGGAGCTGGGTAAGTTAGGGTGTGTGTGCAGGGAGCAGTAGCCCCTGGCACTAGGCCTAGTTACCCCCAGAGGCCCCAGATAAGTTACCATTGCACCAGTTTGTGGTTACTTAAGGGACAGGCCCTATTTGAGGAGTTCTGCCCCTTTAGCTATTTGGTTAAATTAGAAGCCTCTCAGTAGTGCGCAGCCTGATTACTGGGTCTGGGCTCAGACCCCCCCCCAGAGTTATATAGAGACTATCTTCTCGGAGGCCCCGCCAAGCAGTGACTGCGGCCGGCCAGTTGCAGATGGATCCCCGTCAAAGTACAGACGGTGCGGAGCTGCGGTGATATTATCCACGCTGGAAGTCACCCCACGCGTAGGAGGACATCATGTCGGATCAGGCAGATCCACTTCTGTGTATAACGGCACCCGTGGCTGGAGCCCGGGCAGTTATCTATAAAGAGTGCACCAACACGTCCAGGGATAGCGCTATCTCCAACACACGTGGGTGGGGTTTGGACATAAGGTACTTTGGGGAATACCTATGTTGATATGTGCACCCGGTGCACGTCCATGTGTGTGTATACGCATTATTCTGTGTGGTACAGGTACCGGAGTTATTATTAGTAGTTACAATAGTAAACAGTTATTAGCATACACTGTGTGCGTGTTTTATTATTGTGGTTCCTGTAAGAGGACCATCCCACTCAGGTGGGAACCCTTACAGGTGGAGGCGCTGTGTTCGACGACGGATCAAGTAACCCCAGGCTCCCAGTGGTGGAGGTTCAGGCCTTCTGTGAGCCTATCAGGTGACGCACCACACCCGATAACACAAGTGTAGATTTCCCCACATGGTCCCTATCTGCGATTGAGGGGGGGGAAAGATGTTACATTTTGGAGGCGCTGCTGAGAGCTCAGACCTGGGGTGCCCTGTCCTATTTTTCATGCAAATTGCCCAATTTACTTTTCCACTATGTGGGTGCCCTCAAGGCAGGAAGTCCACGCATGGGCCGCAAAGCTTTGCCCAACCCCGAACCGCCTGGTCGTTGTGGGCGGAGTTCCTGCTCACGCATTCACGTCAGACATCCAGGCGCATGTTTGCAAACTCCCTGGACTGGCGCAAGCATGGGTCATAGGGCGAAGGTATGACACCCTCCGTCAGTGGAGTGCCATGATAATCAAGGCAGGCCATGCCATAAGCGAGGAAGATGGGCCCCAATTCCTAACTCTGCCTGAGGGTCCGATCAATGGGTGCCCAATTATTTATCCTGACCTAGCAGTTTCTTTGGCTCCCTCATCTGGGGAGGCTAATAGTGAGTCTCAGTCCACAACTTCTGTTCCCCAGCCGGGAGGAATAGGATGCAGCGAACTGCACCTTAAGTTATAGAATAAGGGGAGTAAACCCCACGATGTTCGGTGCTCTGAAAAGTGTATATGTCTGGATATGGGTCAAGTGATAACCTTGGTTGCTTTGAAACTTGAAGGTAAAAGAAGCGATCCCACTGCAATCAGCATATAAGGCGTTATGTATATAAATGAAGCAACAGTAATGCAGACTTGAAAAACCTAGGGGGTGGGGGGCGTTTGTGCAGGGGTTGGTAAGGAGACTGGATGAGAAGCTTTTATGAAACTCCCCTCCTGTACTCACAGATAAGCCAACCGGTGCCTGCTGCCCTTAGCCCACCTGGTGTCTTCACTGCTCGCTCTGTTGAACTCCCGGCGTTTGCTCCACATGTGCGGCGCTTCGGAATGACGTCATCGCCGTCGCCAACCTGGTGAGTCTGGGAGGGTTACACAGGACGCGTCACGTATCCCAGATATCCCCCCGATGCAAGGGAAGGAGGTATCGTGGCGTCTGCCCCGTAGTGCAGGGGATCCTTGGCGTGCCCCAGCCGTGGACGTAGAATAGACAATTAGAAGAAAACTCGGCGGTCACTGCATACGTAGGAACTCAGCCATGGACGAATATAAAATCAATATTTATTCAATCTTGGTGCTGGACATCACAGAGATTCACATCACAGAACGAAACGCGTCAGAGCATGTGAATCTCTGTGATGTCCAGCACCAAGATTGAATAAATATTGATTTTATTTTCGTCCATGGCTGAGTTCCTACGTATGCAGTGACCGCCGAGTTTTCTTCTAATTGTACCTTAAGTTATACAGAGTTTGGCAAGTAAGAGGAGCAAGAATTCCCTATCTTCTGTGCCCGTGCTTACAAAAAGAGTTGAGTAAGTATGGTGGTATGGACTTTGACCCCTATCCTCTACCAATAGAACTTCTGGTGGTAAAAGTGGACAAGCAGGAGTGCATACGATGTGTTTGTGCCCAGTGTGACTTCCCAGTGAAAAATTAACCTGGGGACCCAAGAGTGCTTGCTGCAGAGCACAGTTCCTGCAACCCATGCTGCTGCGGCCCACGGAAACCGCAGAGAAAGATGCGACAGACCCCTCTACTGGGCCGGTCAACGCTGCCAATCTACCTAACTCAAGAGCGGAGGTTTTGGAAGGCCCGTGCGCCCTAACAGCGGTTCCAGACTCAACTCCAGAATCGGTTCCAGATTCGGTTCCAATGACGGAACCACAGATGTTCGTACCAACGAAGGGTAAGGCGTCCCTACCCCCATTCTCTTCTACTGACAACAGTATCCAATCAGCCGTGGTGATGCGCCTGCCGGCGGACCACTCAAGTGACGCTGAGGACAACGGGCTGATTGACTCACCTACTGCGGACTCTGCTGTGGGCCCGTGGGCCCTGCCACGGCCTGTCCGGCCTCCAACAATGGTACCATCGGTCCTAGGCTTGGGATCAGTACCTGACAACGACGATAGGGGTGAGTTGACTGCTCCAGGGGTGTCGGGTGTGAGCTCCCCGGTGATCGTGGAACATGGTGGCTCCAAAGGTAGGGTCACCCAGGCAATGGGCTCACCCCGTCATCGCGTCCTGGAGGAGGTGTCTCCCCTAGAAGATCTCTGCAGACCAGAGAACCGATTTGACCCCATCAAGGTATCCAGTACAACGGCTATGCATGGCACTTACTCCTACAAGAGGAACCTTCAATCCTTCTTGTCTCAAGACATGGACCTCCATGGAGATATTGGGATGTCCCCAGAAGACGTCACCACTAAAGAGATTGCTGGAGTGAACAAAGACTGTGCTGTGACTGCTCTGGTAATTATTGCCTCCTTCATGCGCACGCTGGAGCGCTTCATTCACCATGTGGTGGACTGAGGCAAAGGGCAAGACCTCCTGGCCCACCTCGTCCATGTCGCGGATGGCCGGGTAAAAGTTTCGCATCAAGACCCTTTACTATTCCTTCTACCAGGGGAAGGAGATGGTTTGGGATCAGAGACTGTACCCCCCGATCATGAGCTCCAAAAGACTCCCAGGAGTCAATCACTCAATCAGTTAGGGGTACCCCACTATGAGGCTCAGCTGGCCTCGGGTATCAACGTGATTTGTTGCGTATCCTATGCAATGCATTTTTCATTATATAACTCTCTGTTATATGTCTGCTACCCAAGCGAGGCTGTTGGGATTTTACCAGGGGGAGTGTATAGCCCTTGTATCCCTCAGGGGATTGTCACCTGCGGCTTAGTCAATAGGGCGGCTGCATTTGCAATTAAGGCCTTTTCAGTGCAAGAGAGCCTGTGCTGGCAGTTTTGAATAGGGACAGTTAAGAGAGGCTGCAGTTACATGTTGCTAGGCAACCAGTGAAGCTGTGAGAGATGACAGTTTAGACAGTTTTTAAATAGAGTGTCAGTTGGAGCTGGGAGCTGGGTGAGTTAGGGTGTGTGTGCAGGAGCAGTAGCCCCTGGCACTAGGCCTAGTTACCCCCAGAGGCCCCAGATAAGTTACCATTGCCCCAGTTTGTGGTTGCTTAAGGGACAGGCCCTACTGGAGGAGTTCTGCCCCTTTATGTAACTGTACTTGTAACCATGTATTATTTGTTTTACTCTGTGCCCAGGACATACTTGAAAACGAGAGGTAACTCTCAATGTATTACTTCCTGGTAAAATATTTTATAAATAAATAAATTAGCTATTTGGTTAAGTTAGAAGCCACTCAGAAGTGCGCAGCCTGATTACTGGGTCTGGGTTCAGACCCCCCCCAGAGTTATATAGAGACTATCTTCTCGGAGGCCCCGCCAAGCAGTGACTGCGGACGGCCGGTTGCAGACGGATCCCCGTCAAAGTACAGACGGTGCGGAGCTGCGGTGATATTATCCACGCTGGATGTCACCCCGCGCGTAGGATCAGGTAGATCCACTTCAGTGTATAGCGGCACCCGTGGCTGGAGCCCGGGCAGGTATCTATAAAGAGTGCACCAACACGTCCAGGGATAGCGCTATCTCCAACACACGTGGGTGGGGTTTGGACATAAGGTACTTTGGGGAGTACCTATGTGGTGTGTGCACCCGGTGCACGTCCATGTGTGTGTATACGCATTATTCTGTGTGGTACAGGTAGCGGAGTAATTATTAGTAGTTACAATAGTAAACAGTTATTAGCATACACTGTGTGCGTGTTTTATTATTGTGTTTCCTGTAAGAGGACCATCACACTCAGGTGGGAACTCTTACAGGTGGAGGCGCTGTGTTCGATGACGGATCAGGTAACCCCAGGCTCCCAGTGGCGGAGGTTCAGGCCTTCTGTGAGCCTATCAGGTGACGCACCACACCCGGTAACACAAGTGTAGATTTCCCCACATGGTGCCTATCTGCGATTGGGGGAGGGGGGAGGGGGGGAAGGTGTTACACAAGGTATAAGAAGCGGGGTACTTACAGAGAGGTTGGATTCTCACCAGGCTGTGTGACCCCCTGAGAGGCTTCACCTTATCCCCGTCTCCTTTCAAATGAAGTGGTGTAGAGCCGCACGCTCACAAGGTGTCACCACTAATCCATTCCTCCCGCAACAATGGTGAAACCGGTGGTGTCCTCCGATCCAGGCAGCAACAGAAACAAAAAATGATCGAGTGGACTACCGCTTGCTATGAAAAGAAGTTGGGGAACTCACCAGATATGAAGGTTAAAAAAGTCTTTAATGAAAACTACATAAAATGACAAAACTCCTCCTCCCACATGTTTCACGCCAACTATGGCGCTTTTTCAAGGAGTGTGCACTGGAAGACAACAGTGCAATTATATACGTATCCCACAAATTCAGCTGCTGATAATTATCTAAGTGACACATCTATACATGTAATTAGATCAGATTTAAATGATAAAGGTCAGCATTGTCAATCATAAGAAAAAAAGAGCAAAAGAGAGAAAGAAAAAGAAAACAGAAAAAATACCATAGATGTATCATAACAAACTTGATCAATAATGTATCTTATAAAACAATGATCAAGAATGAATAAAGTAATTAAGGAAACTATTGCATGTAGTAATGAAGTCTCATGACTAACAAATCAAAATATAAGCAGTGTTTCACCCAAACCTATAATTAAAATGACAATCTTGGTTATGAAGCCTTCTGTGGATAATGTATTTAAATATAGTCCATAGAAGCCCAAATATACTTATAAAATACTTAGAATTATAAATGAATCCACATAACAACATGGATCATAATTTCAATCATAATTCAAGATATTGGGCCAATGTTTTATTAGATACATTATTGATCAAGTTTGTTATGATACATCTATGGTATTTTCCTGTTTTCTTTATATATATATATATATATATATATATATATATATATATATATATATACTGTATATATATCTTTGTAAGGCTAAATGTGTGCGCATTGTCTTTACTGCACTAGCACTGTGTGACATCAAGCATTGATATAGCTAATTATTTTATTGTAGTTTTTTTCACTGGGTATTAATTTAGGTTTAGATTTGTATTGTTCATTTATTGGTTATAGGTGTTATATCACTATAGTCACACACGTTGTGGTGTTATTGATTGTAGTATATATGGAGGATTTACACTGTTAATTATTTGTGCTTTTCTTTATCACTACTCACACCACCACGTTGAGGACAAGCACCAAGGAGGACTTTTCTTCAACATAACTAAAAACCATCCAAGCTCCGGGACCAGATGGGTTTTCAAATATAAATACAAAAAAAATTTCAAACTCCTAGCCCCCACCTACTTCGCTTGTTTAATGCACTGCTCGCAGGTGCCCCATTTCCAGAATACATGCTCCAATCGTCTATCTGATTTAATATACAAACAAGGACAGGATCCGGCAGATTGTAAGAGCTACAGGCCAATATCTCTAATAAATTTGGACATTAAAATATATTCTAAATTGTTAGCTAATACTGTAGATTGAGTCACATTCTACCTAGATTAATCCATCCGGATCAAGTGGGATTTATCAAGGGCAGACAGGCGGCAGATAACACCAGACGAATTATAGACAATTGAATTGGCGAATGTCAGAAAGCTCCTGGCATTGGTATCGAGTCTGGAGGCTGATAAAGCCTTTGATAAAATAGATTGGCCTTTCTTAAACGCAATGCTTAGAGCATTCGGTTCTGGTGAGAGATTTCTAAGGGCGATCACGGTATTGTATGACAAGCCGGCGGTGAGGGTTAGACACCAGGATTTTCCATCTGATCCATTTCAAATAAAAAGTGGTATGAGGCAGGGATGCCCCCTGTCGCCCTTGCTGTTTGCCCTATCCATAGAACACTTGGTCGCACAAATTAACAACAGTCACAATATTTCATGAATATAGACCCAGAAGCAGTCCCATAAAGTGGCACCATATGCGGACAATGTTATTCTAACATTGTCCAAGCCCCTTTCTTCTCTGCCTAACTGTTAGGAAAATGTAAAAGGGTTTCAGGATTTAAAATTAACCAAGCAAAATCCGAGGTGTTAAGTATCAATCTACCAAAGGAAACGGAGAAACTGATAGACAACATTTTTAACTTTGAATAGCAATCTATGGCAATTAAATATCTATGGGTTAACATAACAAAAAACTATAAGGCATTATATAAGTCAAATTATCCCAAGCTACTTAAAACCCTGCGAGAAGACTTGAGGGTGTGGTCCACATAAAAAAATTCTTGGATCGGCAAGATTCATTGTATACAAATGAACCTTCTCCTCCGTATTTTATACCTGTTCCAAACACTTCCAATACCAGTGGCCCAGAAGAACATCCTCTCAATTCAATCTCTAATCTCTAAATTCATTTGGAAATATAAAAAGCAGAGAATAAAGAGTAAAATTCTAAAAAGACCGACACTAGCAGGAGGGTTAGCGGTATCTTGCTTGTTGTCATATTATAGAGCGGCCCAATTATGTCAAATTTCCCATTGGCACATAGATCCCAGTCGTAAAAGATGGGTGTCATTGGAAAGTGAATGTTGTGCGCCAATAGAATTGCACAATCTAATTTGGTCCACTAAAAAGATTATTAAATCTACACATGAGCTGCTACCCTCTATGATCAACTCCCTAGAAGTTTGGGAGGCCGCTAAATTTAGATGTTCACTGACAACGAGACATTCATTAATGGCCCCATTATTTGGTAATCCTGACTTCGCTCCGGGTCTGAATAGCAAGTATTTTTTGATTTGGAAACAGAACAGGTTTTTGAGACTCAAGGATCTGGAGGGTAGAAACAACATAAAATCATTTGACCAAATTAAATCCGAAAAGGATATCCCTAACTCAGAATGTTTTAGATACCTCCAGGTTCATACATTTTATACCAAATTCTCCCTACATCCCACATTAACTAATTTCGAAAAGCTCTGTATATTGGAAACAGACACAAGGGGACTCGCATCTCAAATGTACAATTAATCTGTTCTACCACTGACTATTCTACAAAATTGAGTTACATGACTTGGAGGGAGGAAGATCTGGGAGAGGTTCTAGAGGAGGAGTGGGATAAGAGCTTCACGGCAGCAGCCAAGAGTTCCATCTGTACAACGTTAAAGGAGAACGCATATAAAGTCCTAATGAGATGGTATCTCACCCCACTAAAATTATCGAAATTTATCCCAGGTTACTCCCCATTGTGTCCCAAACAATGTGGAGAGCCTGCAGACTTACTTCATATGCTGTGGTCCTGCCCTCGTGTAGCTCCATTATGGGAACAAATTAGAGATTGGCTTAAGAGGATTTTTGACCTCACCATCCCCTTAGATCCCTTGCTATTCATAATAAATAGACACACACTGGGATTGGCAAAAGTTGAACACAAACTACAGATGCAGCGGCCGTTTTTCGAACCTTTCACAGAGCCGTTTTAATGTGCTCTGCTGTATTTCACGTGGCATTCACGTCTGTGTTTACTGCTGTTAATTTGTTTGAATTTCATAGATTATGATTTCTTTGAGTGCAATTCTTCGCGTATCCGTGGCAGACATGAATTAATTGTAATGCGTACAGTACTGTGCTACCTTGTAACTGTGTCAATTTGCAGGTGTTTAACAACCAGAACACTAAAATGCCATTTTCTGCATTTGATAAAAACGAGTCAACACGCGGTAAGGTTGGAAGAAATCACACGTCATGAAATGGGTATTCTGAGGTACACAACGCGTGAAATGTTCAAATAACGGTCGATGCACTTGTAGTTGTTCATTTTGCAACAGCAAGGAGGTGTGATATCGCAGCATTAAGGAAGCAGAATGAGATTCCATCCCCAAGATTAGAAACAGAATTTGGTTTGTTTGCCAGATGGAAAAGTTAACAAGTTTAGTTAATGACACTGGCGATACATTTCTAAAGGTCTGGCTACAATGGCTAGCACAGACAGATATCCCAGGGGTGAATGATGCCACTGCCTTGCTTTGACAGATGCGTTCTCCTATGACAACTGATCAGAATAATAGGGAGCAGGAAATTAAAATTAAAGGTTTGTAACTGAATAAGGAAAAAGGATGCCGTACAGGAGGTAAAGACAAACCTTGTGACAGAGGCACGAGACGTTATTAATCACAGAAGTTTCCAGATGTAACCCAACTTAATCCGCTCCCCATTCCCCCCCACACCCACCCCCCACACTTCCTACCATTTTTTCCTTCATATGTTGTGTCAGTTTGTTCGTCAGTCTGTCTATCTGTTGTCTGCGTCCTAACTTCTGTATTACCGTTATGGAATTGTTTGGTTTACTTTGAATGTACCAGAAAATGTGGTGTATGAATATGTTATTATATCAAAGAAACCTAATAAAATTCGAGTTACAAAAAAAAATAAGTAACTAGTGTTCACCACGACTTCCAAAGATATAACTAGTCTATAACACAGACATTTAGCACTCTTTATTTCATTTTTGTGCATGTATCAATTTACAAAGAGAACCTGACACTAGTTACAGTGTAACAGTCACTGTGGTTAAACAGGTACATTATTTACCATACCTAGAATGAACCCTTTTACAGTGAATTATATGCATTTTTATTTCTATCACCTGTATGCCTATTTTAACAAACGTATAAAAAGTTGCACATTTTAACTAACTTAACGAACCCAAATAGTGAGGGCTAGACCGTCACATAGGTCCTGCTAAGCAGTACCTTGCTGCTCCAACAAACAGCTCTTCATTACTCTTTTATTTCTGTGGTGCACCAACTAAGGGATTTCTTTCTTCTCTGTACGCTTCTCTGTACCCTAGTGTACTTTTGTCTGCACATCCACTATCTCCCAGGTAGCACACCGATCTCTACATTACGGGTTAGAGCGAGGTTTTTCTCAATTTTTATTTTTAATGTGTTTAAATGTGTTTAAACATTTGGAACCAATGTCCAAACAGGGAGCCCATGCAAACCCATAGGCACTGGTATGTCTGATAGACATTGGAGTTCAAAGCAGTGAGGATGCCCAGAGGTGTGAATGGCATTTGGTTAGCGGGGAAAGGCAGAGTACTAGGTCTGGAGATCAATGGCAGTCCTCCGGGATGCCCCTTGTTCTGCCAGACCCAGTGGCACCTGCCCAGCGGGTGGCATTGGGATAGCTGGGGGGAGATGTGGCAGGCTTGCGCATGTCGCTTGGCTATTTTAAATTTCCCGCTGACCTGGCTTTTCTACCGGGCTTGGCTCTGATTGGCTGCTTGAGAAAGTTCCCACACGCTGATTGGTTGTTGAGTTCTGCCTCTATGTTTCAGCTAGAGCAGGGAAAGCTATAAGACGCTATGAGCCAATCAGATTGTGTGTTCCCTTTTGAATCAGAGCCGAAAGAGCGTGGGCGGGCTTTTCAAAGTTGCTTTGTGTGAAATAGCAAAGCAACCGGCTTCAATTTCAAGCCTGAAAAGCCTGCATGCCAGAGGCAACTACAACTAATCAGATTGTGAGAACTATATCCCCAATCTGATTGGCTGAAGTACCATGTGATGGCAGCCATGTTTGATGTTGTGACGCCATGTTAAAGGAAAAGGAAGCACAGCCATTCTGATTTGCTGGCTTCACTCACTTAACATGCTGCCCAGTGACGCGACTCATTGGAAACCGCGACGGAGCTGAGTTCTAAACGCTGCAGCGCAAGCTAGATAGCAGATGGCTGAGTGTGAACAAGCCACACAACGGAGGCGGCGGGGTGAGCTTCAGCACTATCCGACCTTAACCACTTTCACCTTGAGTGATACATGCTGTTTTACTATTTTTACATTGTGAGTGCGCAATTTTTAGCATCATTATAAAGCAATAATTTTGTACCATTGATCTGCACCATTGGTACTTTTCTTTGTCCTTTCATGCTATAATCATCTTGATATCTGAGTGGGAGTGCATCTCTGCCTATATATAGAAGATTCCACAGATCCAAGTTACCTGTTGTTGCCCATACATTACTACTATCTTGTGAGTAAGCTGCACATAAGAGCCAAGCCATCCATTACAATAACTCACATTGAACTGTATTGTCTGCACTTAGATTGTTTTTTGTTGTTGCTTTTCTTCTATATGCTCCCCCTGGGTGCGAGAATACATAGTATTAAATCATCCCTATATTGTATGGGCATGATGTACCCACTGTGCCAATCAATTGGTTTATTGGCATTTGTAATGTATTCATTTTATATGTAATGTGTTGTATTTTGACCTGTGGGCCCCCCGGACACCCGTAGGAACCAACTAAAGGCCACCAGACGCCTGTGGGAATCACCCGAGGGCCCCAGACACCTGTGGGAATCACCCGAGGGCCCCCAGACACCGGTGGCAACCACCCAATGACCCCCAGAAACCCATGTGGATGTCCCGGGGACCCCTTGACACCCACGGGGACCCCTTTTGGGGCCCCTGGACACCCATGGGGACAACCTGGAGTCCCATGGACACCCGTGGGGACCACATGGAGGCCCACAGTTGCTCGCAGGGTCCACTTATGGCCCACATACAGCCTACTATGGGTTCATGCCCTCTCCAAGGTCCTCTGCAGGTGGGGGATCCATTTGTAAAGGAGTGATGATTGGTGGGGTGGGCTCCATAAGCTGGGGAGCACAAACCACTTTGGTGGGCATCGTGCCAACTGCACCTTTGCCTGGGTAACTGCCCAACTGTGGCTCTCTGTGACTGGGGTCACAAGAGTATCCTCCTTAGGTACATTCACTGGTCTCTCTGTCCATGGGTACCAGTGCCCTGGCCAGACCCTATCAGGCTTCCCAGGAGTACCTTGTTGCAGGGGACCCCCCAGTCCAATTGCCTGCCAAGGGATCCCTAGACAAAAACACAAATCTTTAAAAACTGCTGGC
The DNA here is from genome assembly GCF_040206685.1 of Ascaphus truei. NCBI lineage: Eukaryota > Metazoa > Chordata > Amphibia > Anura > Ascaphidae > Ascaphus > Ascaphus truei. The sequence continues at coordinate 52,981,725 of NC_134489.1, read as the reverse complement.
TGTATCTTTGGCTGGAGCTGCTGCACGCCTGCTGTCTGCTCCTCCTGGATATACGGCCTTTCACAGTAGGTGTGGAGCATTGCCCCAGACTGGGATTACCAAAATCCTTTTGCTGTGTCACGCGTTGAAGGGGTAGATATCACCATCTGAGTCCACTGCCGGACTTGCTGGACGGCTGCACACTGCTCCGCTATAGGTGCCAATCCCATGTAGGAGACTAGGTTGGCAGCCGGAGTGCGTTGCCCCGGAGGGGGATAACTGGAACGCCGCACGTCGGGCACTGAGGCTTCAGGTGTCCAGTCCGGTGGCACTGATTCACTGTGCCTCATGCGCAAAGCCCGCAGGCTTAAAAGCTCCGGAGGTACCCATAGATATCCGTGACCCCATCAATAAATTGTCCAGAACTCTGAGGAGTTATCTTGGGAGGCCGGTACTGAGTATAGTCCCAAGTGGTGCTAGCCATGGTGATGCCAGGGGGTTCTGGACAGTATGCAACCAGTATCCTCTCCACTGGAGTTGCCCCATCCTCAACACTGCCATCAAAGCCACAATATCCTTTGGTGAACTGACTGGGGTCCCCTAGACCACAGGTACCCCCAGAGCCACCGGGGCGACATGGACCAGTCCCCCTGGCTCCATTCCTCCTTTCTCTGCAAATGTAAATGCATTTTTATTGCATCAGATTGATGCCAGGGGTCTCCGGTGCTGATATTATTGTGTATCAGCTCCGGAGACCCCCGACATCAATCCGATGCAGGAAAAATGCATTTTATTTTCAAAGTCCCGTCTTGCAGCTCATCGGCAGCTTCTCACCACCTCCTTGCCAACTTTTCCTGGTGAGACTATTTGGAGAGGAAATTGCAATTCTAGAGCGGCGATTAGCCTCAAGCTAATCAGGGCTACTAGAATAGCACGAGTTTGACAAGCTGGCGATAAGCGATGATAAGAGGCTTCTCGCCACGCGTTTGGCGATCTTTTTTTTTTGACAAAAAGAAAAACAAACAAAAAAAACGCTGAAAAGCTCTCTTGTCCCCGACTTATGGGGGCATACTGAATAGCAGTAGGATTTTTTGACGATAAGCGGCTTATCGCTGCTTAATGCATAGACCCCTTTGTCTCTAAAGAAGAAAAAATCTGACATTTTGGATTTGCCTTTTTGAGAGTGATCCACCCATCTCTACTCAGGAGAACAGAACAATGAATATCTGTGGGGCTTACAACTCACTAAGGCTGCGTCCATAGATGCGTGTGGACGCTCCGCGCTGAGCCCCTGCATCCTCAATGAGGATGCCTTGAGAGGGGGCTCACGCGAGCGTCCAAGGGCGTGCTGAGGCGTTGGAGGTTTCAGTCGAGCGCCAAGCTGTTTTTCAGAGCGCTGTCGGCTGAAAACCTCCAATCACAGCACAGCTGCGTCAACGTCATGGCGCCGTGACATTGACGTCAGTGCGTCGCGAGCGATTGGCCTAGCGACGTCAATGCCCCACCTCCAACCACCTCCCCCCGGCTCCCCCCGTGCACGCTGGCTCGCCTGCAAGTCCGTGCAATCGCGCTGACTGAAGCAGGCGAGCCTCAGCGTTAGCGCGCCTCCGCTCTCCCCACACCTCTATGGCCCGGGCCTAAGGATGCCAGGGTGAAGCTTACATTTAATGACAGGTGATTGTTACATAGTTACATGATAGATGAGGTTGAAGAACTACATAAATACATCAACTGTATTATCAGCACTTGTATACTGTATGGTTAATTATTACTATTCTTATGATTATCTATTCATATGCTGTAATATCTTGAATTATGTAAACAACCTTAGTAGTTTAAAGCCAAGATCTTTGCAAAAAGTGTATATAGTACCTAAATGGTCCTCTGAATGAGGGGCTCTGTTTATTTAAACACACCATATTGCTTATACTGTAGATGTTTCTTTCTACAGCTACATACTGTATTTCCTTAAATGATGCAGAGAAGCTCCTGCTGGTAAGGTTTACATTTAGTTAATACCTTGGGAGTATTTTTGTGACCTGTTGCCATTAGTTCTCACTTGAAAATTGATTTTCTGATATATTTTTCTATTTACAGGTCAGGCATCTCTGCACACAGAGAATACAAGTGGGGCCAATAATAGGTCCATAAGCAATCATGAAGAAAAGGAAAAGTGATCGCTTCTGGTCTGCATGCTTTGAGAAAATAAATGCTTACTGAATACCAATGCACATGTCCACTGTATCATGAATCTTTCAATACTGGAACAAATAAGACTCCTTGTAGCTATAGAGAGAGGTAGAGGGAGGAAAAATACAGAGGGGCTTATTTTAGTAGCTACGGTAATGTACAGCACGTCAAATCGCACAATAAGTAGGTGTAAAACATTTCTGATCTCATCGTATTCTATCAGATTTCCCGCTTCAAAAATAGCCCGTCTATTGAAATCACATATTCTGAGCAAATAAACATACAGTAAAAATCGTGAAATGGTGACTTAGTAACTACTGTAACATACCATATATGAGGAGATCACTCCGAACAGCTACTGTACATTATATAAACTGGGTATTTTAAAATTACTTAAGAGGGTAATGAAGTCTTTATTACATTTAGAAATCTTTGTTATAGTCTATGATTTACCATCGCATTTTAAGTTATGGTACTATATGTGTATATAATAATTATCGGCAGCAGCCTTTGTGTTAATCCACTACTGAATTAAGGAATGTACTTTTGGTCACACTCTTAGGCCTCGATTCAACAAATTTCAATAAAGTGGAGATATCGAATTGTAAAATAAAAATGAATGCTGCGTTAATAGTGAAAGAATAAGTAGGGATTCATCAATATTTCTACGATCCTAAATAAGGCACGAAGTGTAATTGAAAGTTTACTTATTTTGTCTATAAAGTTGTGAGAACGGTAAAAGTGAGACACCTCTCCTCAAAGTTGAAATGTCTCGGTCACGTGACGCAGGAGATTAAACAATGCAGGGAGATACCGGCACCCAATGCCGGAACCTGTAACTCTGGAAGCAGGGGGTACCCATGGCTGAAATTAATGCGGTTCAGCTTTGGAGACGCCCTGCTTCAATACTACGTTTTTAAAATAAAATAAAAGATAGCTGCTAAGGTAATGAAGGGGTTAAACCCAATTACCTGGTTTACTGAGGGTAGAGGGGGTGGGTGAAGGGAGTAGTTGCCCCAGGATGGGTGGTTAGGCCTACCTGGAAGATTGTGGGAGGGGTTAACCCCTTCATTACCTTAGCGGTTAATTTCACTAAGGTAATGAAGGAGTCAACCCCACCCGGTAGGCCTAAACAACACCATGGGCCAAATACCACCTTCACCCACCCCCGCTACCCCCAATAAACATTCAAATACAATAGAACAAGCAATACTATCCAATACACTCATTGATTGCAAGTGAGGTTACCTATGCCCTCAATGGGAGCAAAGATACCTCCAACGTCAATGAATGGGTACCCTACTACCCACATGCTCTACCCCCCAATCCCCCACCCCCAGACACATCCAGTACAGTACTAGGCAAAATCCCTAGTATCCAGATCTAGATAATAGCGCATTTGCCCATTAAAAATAAAACCGTACCAGTCTGCATATATTAAATTAGAGTTGTACTTACCCCCACCAGGATGAAGGCCATGCTCATCCACATCTTCATCCTCCTTGTCTTCCGTGGGCAGCAACATTATAATTTTAAACCAAATACTGGCCATTAACCCCTTAATTGCCTTAGCGGTTATTTACTGTTATAGTAATTAAGGGGTTTACCCTGCCCGCTACCCCCCTGGAAGGCCTAACCATCCTCCCCGGGGCAACTACCCTCAGCCCCCACACCCCCTAAAAATCATCACCACACATACAAATGGGCAAAAACACTTCTAGCTAAAAATAGTAGGTTTGCCCATTTGTTTGCAAAACAAAAGAAATACACAATCAAATAACAGTACAATACATTACACTTATAAACCCATTCATTGTGACTGTGGTAAGCCATGCCCACAATATGGGCATGAATTGCCCCAATTGCAATAAATGGGCAACCTAAAAGAAACAACCAACAAATAAAATACATGACCTTTTAATAAAAACAAACATTTGCCAAAAAATGCATTGATTGTGAATGTGTTTATCTATATCCTGAAAGGTGCATAGATTAACACATTGACAGTCAGTGGGCATCCTAAAAAACAATGCACAATTAAATAAAATCCAATCAATGTGTTTCTTACATTTCCTAGGATTAAAATTCACCCTCCTCATCCAACTGCAACATCAACTCTTGCCCCACAACACAATGATCCTCAACAGCATGATGCGAAGAAGTGCATAATCCTCAATTGCTTGAAGAGGAGTCTCAGGTGAGAACAGTACTAATGAAGTTTGTACAACCTAATTTCAAAGAAGAGATGCCCTTGTTCTTTCTTGGCAATTAAACTCAACCCTATTGTGTCCCCAACAGTACTGTAGTTCTTTCTCTTTCTTTTCTTCTCATCTTCATCCTTTTCTTCTCTTTTCTATTCTTTGTAATCCAACAGGTCCAGGAGATGTTGATCCGACGGCTTCTTGGGTTTAAATAAGCTTAGTCCCTAACTAACAGTGGGAGAACTAAACTCTTTCCCACATTACACTCTGTACCTGCAGCTTTCCACTTGCAGTCTCTTACAGGGCTGTCTGTGTATGTGTGCCTTCAGATCAACACAGCAGCAGCCGGAAACTGTCTGTCTTTCCTTTTACCTTGTAGCTCAATAATTAAGGCTCGGGTGAGAGGGAAGGGAACAAACCCTGGAAGGTGCTGGGTCCTATGTACCTCCCCTCAAACACCTTCTGCTTTGGCACATCACAGTATATATATATATATATATTATATATATATTATGCATACACTAATGCATACACAACAATAGTCACTTATTAAAAGGAACTTAATTGATGTGCTGCCATAATAATTATAATAGTTGTGTGTATTTTAAAGGTGTCACAATTAAGATTTTTTGCAATGGTCAGCAATGTTGTCATCCACTTAGTTCATGCACCTGGTTATGGGAGCTGATAATCCATACACATTGCCTTTTGTGTTCTAACCTTGGACGTTACAGTACATTGATTAAAAGTAACAATTTATTTTCTAATGTAACATGCTTATTAGGGACTCATTTTCAAACCAGTTGTTCATGGTATGAGATATGGCATAAGGAAATACAATGCTCAGAAGACCACTAGATACATATTTATTTATGATCTATAACGCTATTGAAAGCAAGGAAGATAAGAGAGCAACTGTCCGTGAAATATATGACTATATCATTGACAACTATCAAAACTACAAAGAAGCAACTCACCCAAACAAATGGAAAAATTCCATTGGACACAACTTATCCATTCAGGAATACTTTATTTGAATAATACCAGGTCCTGGATAGAGATACTGTTGCTGGGAAGTAGAAAAATCGTGTAAGGGTATGTTCAATCATGGCATCTATCGGATGAGAAATAGATTGTTCTTGATCTATCCCAGGAAGAATCGACGTTCACAGATGAGTGTCTCGTATCAGACTCCGGCACTGTGCCTCACACAGTATGATTAGCAAGCTGGAGATAACTACTATGGGAACGTTCAAAACTTACCAGCCCAATATCAGGGTGCAGATGAATACATTAGTCAACCTCTGTACATGGCTTAGCCTGTGTAACAGGCAGAAAACGAGGAGACGAACAAAGCAACGCTAGCAACGAGCTAGATATGCTTCAGAATCCCATGATTAACTCAACCATATGTACAGGATATGCCTTCCTGGAACAATGGATACCAGCAAGAACATTGGTGACTTCTGCAATACACGTAAATATCATGCAATATGACTTGAATTACATTATTGTAGAGTACTTAATTAAATATGAGAGCATCATATGAATAATAAACAGTATGTATGCACTAAAATACACAAACATGATTATGCATACCTGATTAACGTTTTCTTTAGATATATGTTTAAAGCTGATTTTCCACATGCTGCTTAAATAAATTAAATACAGTATTTTATCAAATTCTAAATGTGCATCAATACAATTTGCACACTGCCAAGGGATTAGCTAAATGTCTAATCGAAACGTTCTAATATAATGTATTGTTTAATATTCATCATCTCATAATATCGATGTTGCATCCTCATGTGACGTGTATATGTGGTCATTTTATGATGCAGACTCGGCTCCTCCCGGATGCGCGCAAGACAACTTGCATGCGGCCATTATGATGGCCGCCGTGAGACACGCTCAGAGCCAGATACACACGACCAGAACTTTATAGCAGCTATCATAATGTCAACATTTTCTCATAGCACGGATCTACTGTATAAGAATATGTCTAACTTCTACATTAATGTAAAATATATTATATATATATATATAATATTAGAGCGCACGCCTGCTTCAACCAGCATATTTATTATTGTGCATTCGTCTCAAATAATGTTATCTATCTTTTAGATATCAAGTTTTAACATCAACAGTCCTAAGATATGATTTGAAGTGTCTAAAAGAACAGCTCTCTACTCTTTCCTAAATCTGTCTCAGCATTTCCCCTGCTGAAATCCATTTCCTGACTTCCTATCAAATCTCACATCTCGCACTCAATTCTCCTCCTCACTTTTAAAGCTTTACACTCTTCTGTTCCTACTTACATCTCCGCCCTAATTTCTCGCTATGCACAATCCCGATTCTTGCATTCTGCTCAAGGATGTCTTTCTATATACCCCCTTTGTATCTAAAGCCCGCTACTACCTTAAACTTTTCTCACTGACTGCCCCACACCTCTGGAATGCCCTTCCCCTCAATACCTGACTAACACCCTATCTATCCACCTTTAAGACCCACCTTAAGACACACTTGCTTAAGGAAGTATATGAGTAGTACCACAGCTGATACAATACACGATACATAAAGCTCGACCCCCTGCAGACGCACTTACCTGAATACCCTCCTACTGTCTTTGTACATTCTCCCCACCACTTAGATTGTAAGCTCCTCGAAGCAGGGACTCCTCTTCCGAAATTTTACTTTTATGACTGAAGCACTTATTCCCATGATCTGTTATTTGTATTATTTGTTATTTATATGATTGTCACGTGTATTACTAATGTGAAGCGCTGTATACACTAATGGCGCTATATAAATAAAGACATACATACATACATGTGTTCATTATCATGCCCTAATCGTTATAACCTGATATTTATTGAAGATGTGATGTACCTATTCGAATACTTTGGTTTGACAAATTAAAACAGATTTTTCTAATGCCATGATTTGTCACATACCCAACAGTCAGAAATTGGAGTGCCAATTAGCGGTTACGGATAATTGTTAGTCAAAAATATTGTATTGAGAGCCCACCTCTCTCAGCTACCCGGTGTCACCCCGCAGCTCCCAATCTCCTGTGATCAGCGGGGCATACTCAGCAATACAAAAAACAAAAATAGGAGCGCATGAAAATGAAACCAAAAGAAGCCAGAATTAATACATATATTTTTATCAAGAAAAATAATTCATCATACAAAAATACACATAATCCAACAATACATAATTAACCTTGTCTATAATAACACAAATAGATTGTACCAGAGTCCTGGCCACATAGGAATAAGGGATGTAAACACCCAAATGCACAACCCCTAGTTGTAACAGGGAGGGAGAAGTGATAGGAAAGCAAGATGTTAAAGATAAACAGACCTTAAGCACTAAGATTCTCCTTTGTGCTCCTCGTGGCAAATAGGGCTCCAACAGCAACACAAACTGACCGTCGTCACGGCCGTGCGTCGCTGTGTAATGACGTCATTGTGCAGCGACGCACGGCCATGACGACGGTCAGTTTGTGTAATTGTTAGTCAAGCATTTAAGTATTTTGACCTTTAAATTCCCACACCACCACAATCAAAAAAATCTTCACATATAAAAAAACTTATAAACATATTGAAGGATTGATTGAAAGGGCTAAAGACTATAGTAAGAAAACATTGTTGCTCGATGACAGAATAACACATGTATTGAATAGGTTACCCATGATTGTTCAAGGTTTAAACGTATGTAACCCGTGAGACCATATGCCAACACTGTCAGAATAATTATCTTTATATGTTAAAGGGTTAAAGGGCAGTTCTAAGTGACAATATCACCAAATTGTATGTGTAACGGGTTTTCTGGCCTGGCCTGACCCACCCAATCTCACATTGGCCCCTGTGGTCTAACTAGTCCCCATTACAGTGTAGTGTCTAGTGGTGCACCTGTTGGCAACAGGACTCCTGAGTCTCCCGCATGATGTTGTGTGGGGATTGCCAACCCAGACAGGCAGCTGAGGTAGTGTGCATGAGTCCTACCTAGATCCAGTGCAGCGCCTCCACCTCATCAGGATCCCAGCGTCCGCTTGTGGATGGTCCTGGTGAGGAACTCCTCTGTGGTGCACTCCTCTGTGTAATCACTCCACACTTACACACGAGGGTATGATTTAACAAGGTCATCTTTATTGCAAGGCGGTGGGCCAGCTGCCCCTCACAGCGGTTGTACTCAGCCGCTCATGTTCACCGTACTTCCCTTTGAAAGGTGTCATTTCCCAAATTGGTGGATTCCCTATCTCCCCTGAGGGAGATATTCCCTGTGCCAGGTCCCTGGTCACAGTCTTATGAGCGGTCTCCTCCCAAGTCTGTACTCAGACTTGTTCCTTGCTTCAACATCTACTACCAACTCTACTGAACTCCAACACACTCTGCAACAACTCTAACTTTTGAGCAGTGCTGTGCCTTATGTATCCTCTGGGGGCAGGCACAACTCTGACATCACTAATCATGGATTCAGAGTATATGGCCACTCCCATCCATACATAGGGCACCTCACCAGGGTGTGAGGGCAAACCTCCATAATTACTGCTGGCATGCCCATAACTTACCAGGCCTTACTGTCAGCAGGAGAGATGACTGTAATCCATTTTACAGCATGGTTACATATGTATTTTCTCGCATTAAATATGTGCATCAATACACTATGCACACTGACAAATGATTATCTACGTTGCAGACTGATCAGTTGTTCTGTAATCGATCGCTTGGTGGGGTTATTTAATTCATTTATTGCACAGCATTGTGGTAAATGCTGGCCATCAATATAATAGGAATGGCCAGTTACTAGATACAATTGTTGCATTGCTGGAGAGAGGCCGGGGGGTCAATTTACGGAGCCAATCACAAGAGGAAGGGGCTGTCATTTTGCTAATGCTTTTTACATTATAAACATTCAAAATGTTTAATTAAAATGTATGTAAGTTTTATTTTTGCATGTGTAAGTACAGTATTTTGTCATAGCACATAAATGATTTCTTATTTTATACACATGTAGGATAGTGCACCTTTAAGATGTTCATGTACCCCCTATAGAACCATAACATCAACAAGTGATATCTTAACCCCTTCATAACCTAAGCGTGACACAATAAGGTACGAAAGTCCAATGCTTATATTTATTAAAACTCATACTTTTCAAGACCACGGCATCACAACTACAAAACTATACGTGTCAGCTCCAAAGACTCCATGCTTAAAACATGTGTGTAAAAACTGCATTATTTTTTCTAAGTCCCGTCTCGCCGCTTATCAAAAGCTTCTCACCACCCTCTTGCCAACTTTTTCTGATGAGACGATTGTGAGAGGAAATCTCTATTCTAGAGCCGCGATTAACCTAAATAAGCTAATCAGGGCTACTAGAATAGCACAAGTTTAAAAATCTGGCAATAAGTGGCTTATCGCTGCGCATTTGGAGATTTTTTTTCCCCACAAAATTTTGGGGCGAAAAGATCTCTTATCACCGACTTATCGGGACTTACTGAATAGCATTAGGCTTTTTTGGTGATAAGTGACTTATCGGAGCTTTGTGCATAGAACCCTACATCTGTACCAAAGTAGATTTTTCTATATTTACCTTGGTACACTTTGTTTTGATTCACTGTTAATATATCCATCAAGTTCAATCGTTGTTAAATTCTAACTGGGTAAGATACTAATATAGCTTTATCAATAAAGAGGAATGCAAACAAAGAACTCAAGTGAAACGTTTGTCAAATTATAGGGTAATTCTATATCCACTGAAGTGACAGTTTGTGGCGTTTTCAGACCCAAATCACCATTGAAATCATAAGACTAAGGCCCTAAGTCTCATATATGAAATATATTCCTTTGTGACTTCTGCACAGGCAATCGGATTTTTCCCTGGATCAACGTTCTCACTATGTTTTAACTTATTGAAAATATCACTGTAATTTAAACCCATTCATTTATTTTCTAAAATATATCTTCTCTTTTTGTGTTCAATTATTTTTCTACCAGTGTAAGAGCTCCACCTATAGAACCTAACTAGTAAAGCACGCACAAAATGTATTTTATTTTATTCATCAATAACAAAATGGAAATCTAATGGGGTCTATTTATGTACTGTACCCATTCAAGAGAATGGGCCAGAAGGCTTCTTCCAGTTATGCAAAGTGTCTGATGGCAGAGCACTGCTTAGTAAATATGGAACATCGTTGTCATCACTTAATTTTAATCCTATATAGTTCTGAATCTTTTAACAACAGGAAACATGCCCTTTATATATGTTTTTTTATATCTATTATGCCACTAAGCACATCCTTGTTTTCCCCCCCCTTTTCTGCAGAGCGGTTAGCCGCTAAGGTAATGAAACTGTCTGTAATTTTATTTTTATTGCATAGGAATGATACTGGAGGCTGGCGGGCCCCTCGGGGCCTCCCGGAGATGTGGGGCCTCATGGGGACCCATTCCTGCCCCCCTGAATTGGTGGAACCCCCAGGGACTTGTGGGGCCTACGGTAATACCAGGGGACTCGCAGGGAGATCCGGGGGTCTCTGAGTCGTCCCCGTCAGCCTCCAGTATGAATCCTGTGTAGTAAAACTAAAAAATTGCTTTTATGCATCTTGCAATATCTTTAGTGCCAGACTTTAGCTAGCGCCAAAATATTGCAAGTTTTTAAAGTACGATATGCTTATCACTGCTTAGTGAATAGCAGTTTGTAGCAAAAAATGCTATTTCGGCATTTTTTGGCCTATTCAACAGCTTTTTTTTGCCAGAGTGATATAGTATTATAAAAAGCTGTTTTAGTGCGATATTGCCCTGTTATCAGAGCTTTGTGAATAGCAACACAGGCAATATCGTACTATAAGAGCATCTATAGTGCTATAAGCCACTTATCGAGGTTTAGTGAATAATCCTCTCTAGGTTTTTGGGAAGTGGCTCAGTGAGTAAAGACACTGACTGGTACTGAGTTTGATAGATGGGGAACCTGGTTCAATTCCAGGCTTGGGCTCCTTGTGATGTTGGCGAGTTACTTTATCTCACTGTGCCTCAGGCACCAAAAACATAGATTATAAGCTCCATGGGACAGGGACTGTGTCTGCAAAATGTCTCTGTAAAGTGTTACGTAAAACTAGCAGCGCTATACAAGATCAAACAATTATTATTATAGCAGATATGTCAATGTATGTGAAACACATGTACCCCCACCCTCTAGGAAATACGTGTTGCGGCTACTAGCTATTGTGGTGTGATATACTTGTGAGGGAGAGAGCTGAGATGTCTGCGTTGGTATAGAGACCAGGACAGACTTTTGCTGTCATCTTGGGTTCTGGGTCCGGTATCAGCGCCTCCAGCTTCTTGGGACTCCAATAGATTGGAGACAGTCCCTTCTAAAGCACTTCTCATACACCATGCATACTGACTCCATTCAGGCAGGTGTAAAATATAAACAAAGGGATCTTTATTGGCAGTCACTGTGGGTCTTTACATACTTAGCGGTGCAGGGTCCCAGAGGATCCAGGCCTCTGAATGGTGCTGGCTCATGAGTCTGGAGTCTTTAGATCTTCTAGGCCAGTCAGCCATGTGGGCCTGACTGGCCTCACCCTCCCAGCCGGAAGAGAGTGTACTCACATCCACCTCCTATGGAGGAGGGGAACAGACTGAGCAACTTTGGCACATCCCTTCTAAGGAACCAGAAGGGGTGGGATCAAGGCCTTTACCTATACCAGATAGGCAATACACAGGCCATGAGTCACCACCACACTTCAGTCACTCAGAGAGGAGCATGAGGAGGGGGGGGGTGGGGTCAAAAGCTCTCGGGATTAACCTGTCACAGCCTAGCCTTCTTAGGGCTTATGTGACAGGGGGCAAGACAGGCAGAATAGACTAAACATGTTACATATGTATTTGCTGTAGTTATTTGTTTCACAATTACATTTGAGCCTACTTTGAATGTATGTGTGTATTTCCTAATAGATTCGATTTTAATTAACTTAGTATTTTTAATATGTTGTACATGTATATGGCTGTAGTAGTATCCCAGATTCAGAAGAATTGAGATAATAACTCTAATTGATGTGTCACACAAGCTATCTGGCATTCAATGTTTATGATATAGTTACATATTATCAATTTTGTATCACTTTATATTTTCATTATTGATGTTTTGGCCCAATGTTAGTCCTGATTGCCAACAGGAAGTACGAAGACTGTGTGTTTAGCAATCAAGCATCAAGCCTGACAGCACATACTGGTTATCTGATGAACCAATAGGGCAGCAGTAGAGGGTATATCATCAGGGTGTTTCTGTGATGGTGCTCGTCTCCAATCAGGATGTGGACCCGCAGGGCTGAGGTAGGGATGCAAATTAATCGACCAGAGCCCAGGGACAGAGTCCTGTTAGGGTATTCATAGTCGGTAAGCAGGAAAGAGGTCAGGGCTGGCGGCAGTGGTGCTGTCCAGGCAACAGGTAAAGGGTCTGGGCAGGCAGCGAGGTCAGGGTCACGGTCCGGGGTCAGCAGCAGGGATTCCAAATGAACAGGCTAGCCTCCGGAACAGGGAAGCAACAGGGATCACTCACGAACCAGGAAGGCTCAGCAACAGGCTAGGCACAGGAACACGGAAGGCTCACGGACAAGGAAGGCTCAGATACTAGAACCCAAAGTGGCCAGGCACACCGGGAAGGCTCATGAACAAGGAAGACTCAGTAACTAGAGCCCAAGCTGGCTAGGAACACAGGGAAACATATTCAATGCTCAGGCAAGGGCTGGAAGTACTGGCTGCTATTTAAGCTCTTGAACAGGTGCAGCCAATGTAGCAGGCTGCCAGTAATCAAAATGTCCACAGCAGCCAGGTAAGGGCGGGTTCCAGCCAAAGCCTGGACTGGAACCCTTACAGTACCCTCCCCTCCCCCCTTCAGGAGAGACCTCCGGGCGATCAGAACCTGGCTCACTCGGTGATCTTGGTGACTTTGAATTGTTTCGGAAACGTCATGGACAGGTACAAGACTTGAAGAAACCCTGTTTATTGAGTACCCTCTCCTCCACAAGGGGAAAAAAGGAAAGTGGAGAAAGGTAGCCCCCCTATTACCCTCCTCCACCTTCCTTTTTTTTCCCTTGTTTTTTCCCATCTCCCCTCCTATTTTTCATTTTGTGCACCCCCTGTCCCTGTTTTCCCTACATTATTTTTTAGGGTCCACTGACATTACCCGCTTGTGTGACATTTCTCCAAGTTTATTATTGTCATGTACTTGCATTAAAAATGATCAGTTTGGCATTTTCCTTTGTTTATGGTTTTGCTTAAATCTGAGACTGATGGAATATTGGTTCTGTTATGTTATTGTTTTAGGGGGAGCCTGGGTCCTCCTTGTTCCTATTGCATCCTATACATAGTCATTGACTTTCATTCTTGAGTGCTGTCTATCGCTGTTTTTGTTCAATATTTGTAACCAGTTCTGAGGTAGTGACAGAAGTGAACGCCAACGACACGTGGGTGGGGGGCCACAGTGGAAACATTAGTCCTGGGCCCTGGGAAAGCTGTCTATGGCCCTGGATATACTGTACCGTAGTATCATGGGGGGAAATAATTAGTTCTGACCACAAAATAAAACAAATAGTCTAGAGATTTTCTAGCTAAATATTAGAATAATGAATAAAAAGTATCTTTCTTTTAAATAAAATCTCTAATATATTTGTGTACTGTAGTAGCAACACGTTTGCTACTGAAAGGCCGCCTCTATTAGTATACTGTATGTAGCAAAAAAATTTAGGTCCTTACAGAAACAAGAGTAAATGGTATATTTTGTCCACTTCATTGCACACATAAAGACAAATTCTGGATCAAGGTATGACGGATCTAGTCCTGAGTTCTATAGTACCACTACTTAAGTCTGACCCCTTAAGCCTCTGTTTTGCTTGAACTTTCCAAAAAGTTTTAAAAGTTGGAATACATTCGCTAGACTTTTTTAGTCAACAAAGTTTTGGTGAAATGCAACACATTTCACTAGAGAAGACAAGGTGAGAGAGGGACAGATACTTAAGATAACGTGTATATTTAAATTGGCTTGTTTGCATATTTAAATGAGCATTTTTTCTTAAGTATCGGAGGTATGTTCACATTTATCACTCCATGGCCCAGATACATCAAGTAGTGCTAAGGAAAAGTGAAGATGTTATCTCAAAAAATTAGTTAATTTTTGGTCAACTAGCCAACATCTCCACATTTCCTTAGCGCAGCTTAATGTATTTGGGCCCATGACTTGTCTAGATGAATGGTTTGGGAGGTATATAAATCAATGGCTACTCTCTGACTCACAAACACGTTCTAGTGACTTGTCTGAGACTTGTGAATGTGCTTATAGGTGTTCTTTGTCATTACTGTACTCTTTACTGTGGATGGTTTTTGTCACTTTTCTGCTAACTACTCTATAATGTGTAGCCTCGACCAGTTTTGCAATTCAAGGCCAGCAACCAGTCTCACACTGATGACCCAAAGGTTAAACCAGCTGCTAGTGAGTAGATTTGCTGGTCTTTAACTTCTTTGACCAATGTTTTCCTTTAAAAGATGTAAGAAACAGCAGGTATACGTTTAAAGGGATCTATGTGTAACAGGTTTCCCCCCCCCCCCCAATCTCACATTGGCCCGGGTAGTCTAACCAACCCCCATTACGTGTTCGGGTTTGGTGGTGCACTTGTAGGCAACAGGACTCCTGAGTCTCCCGCTTGATGGTATTAGGGGATGTCATCAGGACAGGTAGCTGAGGTAGTGGGTGCGAGTTCAACTTACATCATGTGCAGCGCCTCCACCTCATCAGGATCTGTGCTTCCACAGGGAGATGGTCCTGGTGAGGAACTCCTTCTTGGTGGTGACTGCCACTGCTGAGTAATCTCACACTCACAAACTGGGGGTTTCATTAACAAGGTCATCTTTATTGTAGATTGGGATGTAGCAGACTGCCCCATGCAGCTGCCGGCTCTAGCCGCACATCTCTTCGTGTTGTCCCTTTGCCAGGTACGCCCTCCCGTATTGAAGTGGGGTTCCCTCTTCTCCTAGGGAGACCCTCTCTATGCCAGGTCCCTGGACACAAAGTAGCTTAGACAGGCTTGATTGGTCAACCTGGACCGCTAGTTACTGCACTAGGGTCACAAAGAGTTCTTACAATCCCTTATGCAGGAAAATACAAGTTACCAGCTACTTCACATAACTGCTGGAACACACACTAACTAACTGTGTTGTGCCTTATATACTTCAGGAGACAGGCGCATCCCTGATGTCACTATCCAGGGACTCAGAGCATACAGCCACTCCCCTCCATACATAGGGCACCTCACCAGGGTGTGAGGGAAAACCTCCATAACTACTGCTGGCATACCCGTACTTATCAGCACTTACTGCCAACAGAGAGGAAAGTAGTATACCATTATTATGCATGGCTATATATGTAAGCAAAAAGTGATGCACTATGAGGGCTCATTTGTATGTCAAACCCCAGAATCCTTCTGTGATTATGGGATATGCAGGTCTGAGACCTGTCTGAAACATGCAAATGTGCTCATACAGTAAGTATTCTTTATACCACAAATATTGGAAACATCTTTCTAAATTATGGTGAAAAAAAAGCTTCATCATAATGTTTAATACATTTACCATTTTTTAGTGCACACTACTGTACCACTATACTGATTGTGATGAAAATGAGCACAAATACACTAGCATGATAGCTAATATTAATTATTAATGACAGACACATTCTTCTCTCAGCATCAATTTTATGACAAAAATAGCATTTGCGTCACTTGATACCTATCCCAGTTAAGCGAATTACTTTGTAGATTCCTCCTGTACAGAGACACTTTAAAGCATTTCACTGATAACATTTGTGGTATAAAACTTAGCTTGTAGTTTTCTGTAACTGTGGTGATGTAAAACTGCAGCAGCAAAATGAATTGTAGCACAAAATGCTCTTGTTTGTACCTGATATTGTAATTTACCACAACATAAATCTTTCTGGTCAATTAGGAGATTGCCACTGCAGTCATTTTACCATGATAAGCAGGGAGAGTGGACTGTTTGCTCATTGAAATGAATTATTGGAGGATGTGTATCCGTATGGTATCTTAAGGACTTGTGATAAGCAATTTTCCTGAGCACAAATATATGGTTATGCTATTTACAAGGTAAGTCAGCAATGATTTCATTGCGGTTAGAGTAATTTATCTAAACTCAGGTATTGGTGCAAACAGGAACAGCTCAGTTCTGACATGCAGTACTGCATTAGATCCACATTTTAGAAGGTGTTTGATAGGCTAATAGTTGGATGAATACTATGGGCAGGGCCGGATTAAGGGGAGGGCATTGGAGAGGGTGCTCGGCCATGCTAGTTACTAACAATGTAAAAACAAAACATAGAACCCCAGTAAGCTCTTTTTGGGAACCCCTGAGCCCCCACAAAATATATATATGTATATGTGTCAAAATGGAGTGCTATTGAGCGTGGCATATGTATACAACAGACGACAGAGAAGCCCAATGCTACATCCAACATGACAGAAATACACAGTAAAATACTTATATATTCTCTTGAAGTAGGGTCATTTAGTTTAACCCTTTGGCCTAAGCGTTGTAAGATTGCGAGCCACGTCAAGGCAGACACCTGTTCGCAAGTCCTAACACTTCCAGATAAAATACTAATATACCTCTATTAGGATTAAAATTCTCATTTACCTCTATTAGGAGGGAGAAAGACCACAGTGAGTCTATATCCAGCAGAATGAGGCACTTGCAAACTAGGGAAGTGGGGAGGGGCGGGCTTAAAACCTGGGAAGGAGGAGCCACTAACCTCCACCAGCTGGAACAGCTGAGAATGGGTTAACAAAACACAGAACCCCAGTAAGCTCTTTTTGGGAACCCCTGAGCCCCCACAAAATATATATATGTATATGTGTCAAAATGGAGTGCTATTGAGCGTGGCATATGTATACAACAGACGACAGAGAAGCCCAAGTGCCTCATTCTGCTGGATATAGACTCACTGTGGTCTTTCTCCCTCCTAATAGAGGTAAATGAGAATTTTAATCCTAATAGAGGTATATTAGTATTTTATCTGGTAGTGTTAGGACTTGCGAACAGGTGTCTGCCTTGACGTGGCTCGCAAGCTTACAACGCTTTGGCCAAAGGGTTAAACTAAATGACCCTACTTCAAGAGAATATATAAGTATTTTACTGTGTATTTCTGTCATGTTGGATGTAGCATTGGGCTTCTCTGTCGTCTGTTGTTTACTAACAATGTAGTCTTAGACATTGTATTCTACTGTCAGACTTGGTATTCAAGGATTTTAAATAATTGATATCACACACTCAGTCAGTGGCGATTATTGGCTTATGCCATTGGGAGCAGTCATACTCAGACCAACTGAGAATACTAGTGTAGCCAGGTCTCCCCAGCCTGTCAGTGCCCCCCTCACCTAGCTGCCGATCGCGGGGGCCGCCGCGTCCAATGGCGGCTCCGTCCGGCGATTGCAGGGGTGAGGGCGGTCAGGTCCCGGCTCGGGGGTTGCCGGGGACGCGTGCGGCCGGTTGCCGGGGCCGCACGCGCGTCACGGGGATCCCGGCGCTCTCGGAGCCGGGCGGCAAGCGCGCCGCCATTAGCCTTTATCTCACGCATGCGCAGTGGTCGCGCATGCGCAGGTAGGGCCCCAGAGTTAGGTAGGAGTCGCGTGAGCATGAGGCTAGGCAGGGAAAGGTTGAGGGAACTCCAGACAGCTTGCGCATGCGCAGAAGAGAGGAGGAAAAGCCCGCGAAGCCATAGCCTACCAGGGGAGGCTATAAGCTGGGACTACGTGTCCCCTGAGCCTTTGCGTGCCCCACGTGATACCAGGGAGCCATTAGGGCTTAGGAAGTCTGCAGAGGCAAGTGGATACAATTCGCGGGCTTGCAGCACGTTGAGGAGTCAGAGTCAGGAGCAGCCCAGGGAAGGAGGTAGGGTGCAGGAGTCAGGGACTCCCTGCACTAGGCCAGCGGCCCTAAGGTCCAAGTTAGCCCTAATTCCCCTCCAGGTTAGTGAGTGTTGCCAGGGATAGTCTCAGGTTAGGGACCCTGTCACTTGCTGTAGTTAGAGCTGGGGAATAGAAAGGGATAAGTGGGAGCGTTGCTGCAGGAATTAGGTGAGGTAAGCGACGTGAGGCAACTGGGGGGTTCATAGCAGTAACCAATCCGGGGAGCCATGGCCCAGGGCCCGTGTTACGAGTTGGATGGGTGCAGGGACCTACCTGCATAGTATAGGCACCCCGCAGGCCCTAGGAGTTTTCCTTAAGCCACCTAAGGATGCTGTGCTGTAGGGACGGCCTATAGTACAGTGTGTGTCACGTTGTTATAGTGTTAGGTAGGGACTCAGCGGACGCTGCGGTTCCAGTTAAGGAGTTCGGGCCCAAGTCGGGGCCACAGAGAATAACTCAAGGTTGGGATCAGACGGATTCATCGCACGTCTGGACCCTTTGTGAAGTGTTGCTGACCCGAGCACCGGAGTGCTCGGCAGGTATCATACAGTCATAAGTGCACCAACGGGCCCTTAGTGTAATTGTGACTGCGCAGTCACCCATTGCCTCTCTCTGCCATAGTGCGGGACATTGGGTGGGGTTCTTTGGACACTGGGTGGGATCACCTGGTGTTGGTGAAGCGTCCTGCGAGACGTCGCAGTAAGTGTCTCCTCGAGAGAGGGACACCGGTTATGATGTTATTGCCATGATATGTGTTATCCTATGTTCCTAAGTAAATAGTATTAGTTAATATACCCCACCGTGTATGTGATTATTGTGATTGTCCTGCGAGGAACCACTCCCCCTCTGGTGGGAGCCATCGCAGGTGGAGGTGCTGAATTGAGTAAGCGAGTACCCCTAGTAAATTGCCCCAGGTTCCCGGTGGCGGAAGCTCAGCCCTCCTGTGAGCCGACATGTAACGCACCACACCTATGGTAACATTGTATGTTTCTCCGCACCAACAGTATAATCTGCGATTGGGGGGGGGGGGGGAAACCCGTTACACTAGCGATAATATACTCCCACCTAGTGGCGATCTTCGCTTTTAGAAAATACAGAGCTATAGCTATTCAGTTCAACTGTACGGCAGGAGGTTTAGCACTATTGTCCTACCTCTATACAATAGCCCGCTATACTAATATGGCATAATACCGAGACCCCACACGGTAAAGTGATACATTTTGTGTTTGTTAGTCCACCATTATTTTACTATATTATACTAATAAATGTATTATTTTTAATAGTATCATCATTACAACCATTGGGAGTGCTACAATAGGGGCCACCTTTTTCAACACCTATGCTCTTGATAGGTATTCTTAGTTCATATGTAATTAGCTCCAGCACCCCAATCAGTCACAGACAGTAGCGAGAGTATGTTTTTTCCATTCCCCATTTCCCTCATTGTATTTCCTATCCCTGACAAAAACAAATTTACGAAAACCAGCGCTAGACCTATTTTTAAACAGTGCTGTGCACAATAAATGAAAAATATATATTAAGATGCAGCCTGGTAAATCTATTAAAGGGAACTATCTCTAAAATGCCCCAATAACAATATACAAATACAAATATAGAAAACAACCTGGCGCAAAGTGTACAAAGATATCAGTGAATAAACAATTGTGAAACAATACAATATCAATGAGATAAAAAGGATATAAGTGATGAGAGTGGAGTCCTTTCTTTCAGATGTTGAATGATAAATGAATGATTTGGAAGCTTTTAAGATGCACCTAAATAATAACGATTGCAACATTAAATTCACTTTCCATACCAGTCCTCAGTCTATAGATTTTCTAGACCTCACTTTATATATAGTTAACAACACTATACAAACTAAAACATACTATAAGGAAGTAAATGCGAATTCGTATGTACTAGCATCTAGTCACCATCACTCAAAATGGATCCAGAATATTCCCAAAGGGCAGGCTTTAAGAGTAAGGAGAAACTGTTCGCAACCAGAGGTTTACGAAGCACATATTAAAGATCTAGGCATGAAGTTTAAGGATAGGAAATATAACACGGGACTTGTTAAAAATGCCATAGAGCAGGCAAGTAAAATGGATAGGACCACTTTAATCCAACCCACAAAAAAGATCCCTGTGGATGTGGATAGGGTTTTTCTTCCATTTAACACTCAATATAATGGGATGTCTCATGATATTTCCAAGGTGTTAAATAAATACTGGGGGATTCTTCAGAGAGATCCCATCCTTAACACTTTTTTACAAAGATGACCTCAAATTGTGTACAAAAAAGCCCGAAATTTGAAATCACAAATAGCACCTAGCTGCACTAAGAAAGGTTCAGGAACTGGTCAAACCATGTGGTTGGGAGATCTAAAAGGTTACTATCCATGTAAAAAATGTATTGGTTGTCGTTTTGGATATAAATGCAAAGGGTTTAAATCTAATGTCACTGGAAAAGGTTTTGTCATTCAAACATTTATTACGTGTAAATCCAATTTTTTGTGTCTATTTATTAGAATGCCCGTGCGGGTTACAGTATGTGGGTAGAACAGGGAGACCACTGAAAAGAAGGTTAGCGGAACATGTGTACAATATTAGAAAAGGTTTGGAGACACATAGTGTTTCAAACCATTTCAAAATTCACCACAACATGTCACCTGAAGGACTTACCTGTATCGGTATAGATTGTCCAGAAGTTGGTGTCAGAGGGGGAGATAGATTACAGAGGGTCTCGCAACAAGAGACCTTCTGGATCTATACTTTAAAGACCCTCTCCCCCAAAGGACTAAACATAGATTTTGATTTGGCATCCTTCCTGTAGAGACTCCCTGTTCCACTCACATATAAGTTTCATGATTTTCATCTGTAATTTGTGTTTTAGTTATTTGTCATGTAATCATATATTTATGTACTCATTTGAACTATTTTTAATGTGGATGTTTATCTGCTCCATTGTCATACTTGTGGTAAAGACCGCTGTGATAATACCATTTTTATTCATGTCACTGGTCCGAATAATCTTAATATCTGACATGGAATCATTCCATCAAGAGGTGTTTTTAACCCCACCACTGCCATTGTGGACAGTGCTATATTTCACCTTTGTTGATTCATACAGCGCTCCATCCTACAATGGGTTAATATGGGGCTATTTAAGCACATGGGATTGTATAGGCTCCACAATCCCGACGAAGTGACGTTCCCCGTCACGAAACGCGTAGGGAGGAGCCTAAGGAGACGCCGGCCTGTATACACATTCAGTCACCTGTGTGGGAACGGAGGTGGTGACGTTACCACGCTCACGCCGAAACAACGCGAGACACACGCGGCTACCGGCAAGGACTACCAGGGACTGCAATTTGCTGCTGGACAGCCGGGTCGGGCGTTCCTAATTTGATTTTAAAACTCACGGTTCTTGTGAGTATATGTCTGTTCGAGTGTTGGAGGAGTTATTAAAATATATTTTTTAGACATTGCGCAATCCTCTGTTTCTTCTTATCCCTTGTCGGAGACACACATACAGGAGAATGGGAGCATATACAGGAGATATTACCTTGAGAAGGAAATCCTTTTTATGTCCAGCCGGAGAGGGTGCATCACGTGGGGTTCGTGCAAGCCTGAAAACGTCTGGACTTAGAAGATTACAGATTCTCTCCACTGCATGCTGCCTACCTTGCATCTAGTAAGTAGGCATTTGTTGAAGTTATACATGGGGGAATTTCATTGCTGAAAAAGCAATACTGCGCAATGTTTTGTCCATGGTTCCTGTCTTGCATCACAGGATAACAGCCTGCAGCAGAAAAAATCCCCCCTTTTCCACGGGTTTTAGGAACTGCGTCCACTGTCTATTCATTTATCATTCAACATCTGAAAGAAAGGACTCCACTCTCATCACTTATATCCTTTTTATCTCATTGATATTGTATTGTTTTACAATTGTTTATTCACTGATATTTTTGTACACTTTGCGCCAGGTTGTTTTCTATATTTGTATTTGTATTTGTATTTCCTATCCCTATAGGAAAGTTACTTTAGCGCTCACTTAAATTGTCCTTTTAATCTGGGGCCATGTAGCAATCCTACTTTGCTTTCATTTACTGTCGTTTTTGGAGTTGGAGCTGGAGGTGCTGTCAGTGATTAAATGATGTCCCTCCATCATGCTTGGTTTTGCAAGGATCAGAACTCTGATATATTCCAATGATTTATGCTGAAAGCTGTGTCACTTCATCTAGACTTAATTTAGTGCTTTGAACAATTTATGAAAATGTCAACATTTGTGCTCCTCCCTCCCACACGACTAATGACCTCTCATTCTGGATCTGTACAGAGGTTATTTAAACAAGTTTGATGCTGCTTGAGGGGGCATGAAATATAAAATGATAAAGTGTGTCTCGCTGCAAATGCCCCTTTTCATTAAAAATGTACTGTAGGAATATAAGTTAATTTTCATTTGTATTTTGTAAAACCTTGTGTTTGTCTCAATATTAAAAACAGTGTCCAGAGTTAAAACATTCTGGTCCCTATTCAATATGCTGTGAAGCGGGCTTCACCATGTTTGTAAATATTTCAGCTCTATTCATTTAAGGGAATATTCAATAGCTCACAACACTTCATATTAGTAACCTAAATATGTTAAACGTATTTTAGGTGTGTACACAGGAATCTCACCCGGTAGAGTATCTATTTGGGTATATAAGTAAATGGGTCCTTTACTATTTATCAATCTCTCCTCTCCTGCAAGAGCACTATTTCAATGTCTAGATTGGAGTAAGGTTACGTCTACATATAACTTAAATAACGTTGAGTTACTTCCTGGTGATAAACTTTATGGCATTTAATGTATAGTGGTTCAGTACCTTATAGCGCCGTTTAGACAGCCGTTAAATATAACACTACTGTTGCACTGTGAGAAAATCCTTGTTAACATCATGTTATTTGGCTTTAGTGAATACTATGTTATGATTAAGGGACATTAAAAATTAGGTTACCGTAACAGTAAATAGGCCTAGTGAATCTGGGCCATACAGTAATTTGATCTGGATACAAAAGAGCTAATTTGGGCCTAGTTGCACTAAGATCCTTTAGGGTTCTTAACATGACGTTAACCTGAGGTTATCCTAAAATAACCTGACATTCCCCTAACACCAGAATCCTTGTAAAAGCCCATTGTTTTAGCATATCATTGCTTGTGGATATAGCAATAAATTAGGAAACGCCATGTTCATTCCTGTTTTAGGTAACGTCACGTTATGTTCCCTGATTTAACTTAGTGGATCTACCCTTTAGTTTCACATAGTATCTTGGAAATTTATTTTCAGAAGTTGTAGTGTGAGAAAAGATTTATGTTTGGCAACCATTAACGTAGAAATCAGCATTTATCTTTGTATGAGGCTTTTTCAGAATAACTTTTAGCGACTTTCTTAGCATCTTCACCGAAAACTTTAAAGTGCTATTTCAAATGAGTCGAGTATGTTGTTCTGTGGCTTTGTTCTTTTTGGTTTTATTGTTAATTGGAATAGGGTTTCACGTGGTAATCAAGTATTTTGTTTTCCCATAGAGGCATTACTCTTGATCAGAATTCGATATAAAAACATTAGTATAGCAATCCCAGATTGCTACTTCTTTTTATCTCATTAGGGAGGATACGTTTTATTGTGCATGCAAAAACACTTCTTTTTATTATGTGCTAAAAAAGCATTTACAAATGAACAATAAAGGGCCTTAAAACTACTTATTAAGTATATTATCTTCTAATAAGTTCAGCTCCTTGAACAACAAGCATACTGTATCTTGGTAATTTTCTGAAAAAATGCATTTGTTTTTGTTAGAGACTAGAGAGATGATAGCTATTCAGCTACTACACACACACACACACACACACACACACACACACACACACACACACACATGCTCTGGTTGAAATATTTAATAGACAGAAATACACAATACAATTTTGTTTCTAGAGATGGTGCTGTAAATAAGTTTTCTGGATTGTGGTGAAACCGCACATGATTTGATTAAAGTACAACAGCAGATGAGGCGAGTGCTATTTTTTGCTGAACCTTTGCAGTTAGAGTTTATAATGAGGTATGCATGATTTGATAGATGTCTGGATTGCGTACTGTCACGGAGATGCTGGGATTTCAGACTAAACATGCACAAATCCACTGGCACCTTAAGACCTTTATCTCTCCTGCTGCAGCTCCTTCTTCTGTAATTGGTGAAGTCTGTTTCCTGCAGTGCGCTGAACGATTTCCAATCCCTCTGTGTCCAGGTCTTTTAACAGTAGCAAAATGGCATTAAGAATGTTATTCTAAAGAGAAAAAAAAAATGAAATAAAAAAGGAACACATTAAGTGTCTACAGCAAAGTTTAGCACCACATTTGCTATGGGCTTTTCATGGGCTTCCACCATGGAAAAGCTAACCATATCTCAATGTTCTGATTTTTTTTGGGGACAAATAAAAAGTAAAGTACATATAAAGTTGAAACAAAATAAGGAACTAAAAATAGGAATATAAAGATACAATCATACCTTTTTCTTTCTGCTTCCATCTGCCTCCGTCGGTGATAAGAAAGAAGAAAACTTGTTTCTGGCAAGTGGCTTCATGCCTAGTTGTTCACGTATTTTGCTAGAAGAGAAAATATGGCACAACATAAATGTTTACTAGAAATTATACATATATAGGCTGATATTTACTCTTCCACAAGAAACCTTCCAGTACTGAAATACACCTTACCTTACTATTTACTTGAATATGCTGTGTCTTCCGGCATAAAAGAAGTCTTATGGATTAGTAAATATGGGCCACAGTCTATTTTGTTTCTATACCTCTGCTAATTCAATAATTGATGTTTAATCTCTTTAAAAGCATTACTATTAATTCCTATTCAATATCTGATATATGTTATGATACATTATTTTACTGTGTGTACAATTGCAATTAATAGCACATATAAATCAATAAAATTACACACCTTAAAACTCGCTGAAATAGATATAGATACATACATACTGTAAAAATTGTCAAGGTTTGCATATACATTTATAAGGGTCTGGAAATGCCAGGATCAGTATTTTATCCCTTTAAAAAAATGAACCCAGGAGAGGATGTATCTAGACAATATTGGAGCAAAAGTGATGCAAAGAGAAGCACTATCTTATTATTCAATGTGATTTGATTTAATTTTGCCACTTGGATAATAGCTTAAGGTTTCGAAGTTTCCAGACTGAGGTGGCAAAATTCCCCGGCTAACAACATGCGTCAAATGAAGGAGACTTTTTCATTTGACTGGGCCCTAGCAGAAAATAGTGCAATGGTTCAATGCAAAATTGTCTCTGTGTTGATTTCTCCTCCACCTGATACAGTATTTACCACTTCAGTGTTGAAAGTCTGACAGCATCTGAGTGCCCCCCAAACATCCAGTATAAGATTGTTCTCTTCTCTAGCAGAAGAATCAAGTGTATGAAATATTTAATACAGTATAAGTATGGAAGGGTAGCCTCATATCAGCTGTCGATTCAAACTGTGATAAACTGGCACACAAATATCTTGATACACAGAAGCTTGCACACTGAATCCTTACTTTGTTTCTTCCATGTTAAAGTTTAGCAGGTCATTTTCTGACTCTGTGGTGAACCCAGCAGAATTCTGGTCTGTGATTGACTCTGGTTGACCATTGTCTGAATTTGCAATTTCAGTTGGAGGAGCAGTTATTTCTTCACCTTCAGTTATGGCCTGTGTGAGCTCCTCCTCTGTAACAGCTGTGAAACAAGGAGACATGTTCATCAATATTTGAAAATTTTAAAAAAGGAGTCAGCATGATGGCACAATACCGGCCATGTTGTTTGAGTCATGGTTGTAAAAACATATCAAAAACATATTACACAATTTTTTATTTTGTTTTTCAGATGCAAGGCATCAAAAAGCAGCATACTGCAGTATAATCCAAACTAATTACTACACACATCCCACCATATAAAGCTTCATCTTTGTGAACGGATATCCCAAAATAATGTATGTACTGCTGCGGCCAAGTTTATTCGAGCATTTGCCCGTTCTTGGCCGCAGCAGTAGCCTGGCGCGCGCCCGAGAGTGACGGGCGCACGCCGAAGCAGCGGAAGAGCGCCCTCCGATCGGGGCGCTCTCCCTACCGCTGCCGGGTCCGCCGGGTCCCCCGGAACCCCCTGCCGCTGTCCCGCGATCGCGGGACACCAGGGCTCCCTCGGGGAGCCCCTGGACGCGCGTTCAGGGGGCGCACGCTCCCGAAGACGCGTGACCGCACGCCGAGGGGCGGCCACTAGCAAGCCGGGAAATCTCCCGGCTTGCGGTACCGGCCACACTCTAATAAAGTGTGTCGGTAGTGTATTTGTATGTATGCCTTTATTTATATAGCGCCATTAATGTACATAGCGCTTTACAGCAGTAATACACGTGACAATCATATAAATAACAAATAATACAAATAACACATAATGGGAAGATGTGCTTCAGACATAAAAGTAACATTTAGGAAAAGGAGTCCCTGCTCCGAACAGCTTACAGTCTAATTGGAAGTTAGGAAGAACTTAGAGACAGTAGGAGGGTGTTCTGGTAAGTGCGTCTGCAAGGGGCCATGGTTTATGTATGAGGTGTATAGTATCAGCCACGGATGTACTCATATGCTTCGTTAAGCAGCTGTGTTTTAAGGTGAGTCTTAAAGGTGGATAGAGAGGGTGCTAGTCGGGTATTGAGGGGAAGGGCCTTCCAGAGGTGTGGGGCAGTCAGTGAAAAAGGTTTAAGGCGGGAGAGGGCTTTAGATACAAAGGGGGTAGAGAGAAGACATTATTGAGTGCAATGCAAGAGTCGGGATGGTGCATAGCGAGAAATTAGGGCTGAGATGTAAGGAGGAGCAGAAGAGTGTAAAGCTTTAAAAGTGAGGAGGAGAATTGAGTGTGTGATACGGGATTTGATAGGAAGCCATGAGAGGTATATCAGCAGGGGAGACACTGAGACATATTTAAGAAAGTGTAGTGATTCTGGCAGCAGCGTTTAGAATAGATTGTAGGGGAGGCAGGTGAGAGGCAGTAAGGCCGGACAGCAGGAGGTTACAGTAATCGAGACGGGAGAGAATGAGAGCCTGTGTCAGACTTATAGCAGTCGAGCAACAAAGGAAAGGGCGTATCTTTGTAATATTGCAGAGGAAAAACTACAGGTTTTAGCTAACTTTTTAATGTGAGAGAGGAGTCAAATGTGACCCCTAGGAAGCGTGCTTGTGCTACTGGGTGTATGATAATACTACCAACAGTAATGTGGAAGTAGGTAATAGGGGCAGGTTTGGGTGGAAATATGAAGAGCTCTGTTTTTGACATGTTAAGTTTAAGTCGGCGGAGGGACATCCAGGATGATATCGCAGAGAGACATTCAGAAATGTTGGTCTGTACAGCAGGTGTAAGGTCAGGGGTTGAAAAGTAAATGTGTGTCATCAGCATAGTGGTGATATTTGAACCCAAGAGGTGATTAGGTACCCCCACAGAGAGATCAATAGAGGAGGTGTTAACAAAAGAGACACAAAGTATGATGGGAGAGGTGAGGAGATCCAGGATAGAGTTTTGTTACGAATACCAAGAGTATGGAGAATGTGAAGGAGAAGAGGGTGGTCCACAGTATCAAATGCTGCAGTGGCCGAGCAATATGAGCAGAGTTTAATGACCTTTCTCTTTGGCAGCATAGAGGTCATTAGTTATTTTAGTGAGGGCTGTTGCTGTTGTGTGAGCTGTGTGGAAGCCAGATTGTAGAGGGGCTAGGAGAGAATAGGTGTTTAGAAAATGGAGCAAGCGAAAGAATACAAGATGTTCAAGGAGTTTAGAGGCAAAAGGCAGGAGGGAGACAGGACGATAGTTAGAAAGATAGGTGGGCTCAAGCATGCAGTTTTTGAGTAATGGTATGACTGTTGCATGTTTGATGGAGGAGGGAAAGGTATCAGAGTAGAGGGAGGAGTTACAAATGTGTGTGAGCGTAGGGATTACAGTAGGAGCAAGAGGTTTTAGGAGATAGGAGGGAATGGGGTCAAGAGGGCAGGTGGTAGAGGGAGAAGAGATCAGCAATGACACATCCTCCTCTGTGAGAGTGGAAAAAGAGTCAAGAAAGGCAGGAGGAGAGTTAGGAATAAGTGTAGGATGGGAGGAGGAAAAAGAAGGGATGTCCTGACCTTAGTAGTCGGCAACGTCCTGAGGTAAGATGGAGGAAGAAGAACATGCAGTCGAGTGTGGTCTGAGTAGGGAGTCAAAGACAGACAAGAGTCGGCGTGGGTTAGACTTGTGCGTGTTGATTAGTGAAGAAAAGTAGGTTTATTTAGCCTGAGAGAGGGCAGAGTTGAAACAGGATAGCATATATTTGTAGTCAAGGAAGTCTGCGAGAGTGTGAGATTTCCTCCATAGGTGTTCAAAGTAACGAGTGCAGGAACACAGCATACGCGTGTGGAAATTTACCCAAGGTCTGGGGTTAGAAGGGCGAGAACAGCAGAGAGAAAGTGGGGCATGTAGTTCAAGAGAGGAGTATAGGGCAAAGTTGTAGTTCCTGACCAGGTTATCAGGGTCTGGAGCAGAGCTCAAAGAGGAGAGGGAGGAGCGTAAAGTGGAATAAAAAGCTGGTAGGTTAATAGAGCGCAGGTCTCTGCAAAAACGAGGGGGAGATAGAAGTGGAGAAGGGGAGAAGTGAGAGAGAAAATATTAGATGAGATGATGATCAGAGAGAGGAAAGGGGGAAATGGAGAAATCAGAGAGAAAAGTTTTTAGTGAAAACCAGGTCTAGGTAGTGGCCATCCTCGTGGGTGCTGGCTGCAGTCCACTGTTGAAGGCCAAAAGAAGAGATTAGAGAGAGAAAGCGGGAAGCCCAAGGGGGAGGGGAGTCATCAATATGGCAGTTCAAGTTCCCAAGGAGAACATGGGAGTCCAAGGAGAGAAAGACGGAGAGCCAGGATTCAAAGTGAAAGACAAAAGGGGGATGAGTAGAGGTAGGTGGGCGATAGATGACAGGCACGTGGACAGGGAGAGGAGAGAAAAGCTGGGCAGTTTGAGCCTCAAAAGGAGGGAACATCAAGAGAGGGAGGAATAGGAAGGGTTCGGTAATGGCAGAGAGGGGAGTGCACGTACCCCATGCCTCCACCCCTGCCACCAGGGCATGGAGTGGGGGAGAAAGAAAGGCCACCATAAGAGAGGGCAACTTCCAGAGCAGAGTAAGCCTGAGTGAGCCAAGTCTCAGTTATAGCAAAGAGGAGCAAAGAGGAGCAGAGAGTGAGAGAAAAAGAAGTCATGCACAGAGAGGAACTTGTTAGAAAAAGAACATACATTCCAAAGGGCACAGGAGGAGGGAGGGTGACAGGGGATTGCTATGAAGTTAGAGGTGTTGACACCAGAAGGTGTAGAAGTTGTATGTGGGAGGTGAAGACGAGAGAATTTGGAAATAAGACAGGGACCAGGATTGGGAGAGATATCCCCAGAAGCAAGGAGGAGAAGCATGGAAAGAAAGAGAATGTGTGAGGATGATTTGTAGGGGTGTGTTTTGGTGCAGGGGGTATAGCTGTGTAGTTTCAGAGGACGCAGGTAAGAAAGGAGTTCATGTGAACTAAGAAGTGGCGAAGGATGGAGATATGGAGATACATGAATAGAGTTAGAGACATAATGAGGCTGATAGAAAGAAGTGTGTATTTTGAGAAGTGAGGTCACCGCAAATATAAATGGTAAATGCGGCACGGCAGCAATACGTTAGTGCAAAGATGTGCAGTCTGGGATAGATAATATCCTCCTTTCCAGCGTAGTTCAAATCCAGTAGGTGTTGTGTTGTCCACTTGTTCACTCCTATTAAACTCCAGACTGTATGCTACTTAAAAAAGTGCTACTTTAAAGATGGGCTGCTTCCCAGCATTACACAAAATAAGTACAGTACAGCTAATGTTTTATTTTACTGGGAAAGGACTGTTCTGTTGGCTATTAACTAAGGGTCTACAGGATAGGGTTGAGGCATCATGAATATTTAAAAGTATAAATGGAATGTGGAGGCTTTGGAAGTACAGCAAAGCCCCTGGTATACGGCGGGATCCGATCCAGAGGCCCGCCGTATAGTGAAAAATCGCCGGAAAGCGGATCCGGCAATTTTCAGTTCTGTGCATGCACAGAACTGCGTTTTCGCCATTCTGCGCATGCGCGACCTATGATCTGCGCACGCAGACACCGGTCTGCGCATGCGTGCCGGGCGCAACTGCCCGTTCTGCGCATGCGCGACTAGGAATCAAAGATGGCGGCCCCCTTCTCGGTGCCGCCGTATCGGCGGATCGACGAAAAGCGGGGCCCTGCTGTATACAGAGATATTCAATATAAATTGTACAGCGCAATGCAAGATAGTAATTTAAATTCTGCAATGATAAAATAATTCCACAGTAAATGCATGCACAATCTTAAGACTGATCTTATTGATGGGATCTACTGTTCCCTAAAGTTTTCTGTGCGGAAAATACATAAACCATTAAGCTAAATATTATGCATTATATATGCATATGAAGGAAGCTTTTTAAGAAGATTGTCCATACACTGGCATCTAACATGAACATAAACAATGCAATAATTAACGTTATTTTCACTGCACAATTGCTCCATTATTAATACTATTGTGACATTTAAGAAATTCAGTCATGTGACAAGCTTATCACTTTATATCTGCCAAGTCAATTTATTTTTTACATTTTTATTATAGACCTTGTTTAAAAATGAGTCTTTTATTGCAAAATATAATGGGACATTAATATTTAAATCTCAGACATTACTCCGGGTTTCATCTGATTAGGTTCCATTTTTTTCTGCTGTGTTGAATATGTGGCTACATTTCAAAAAGCAAATCTAGTCAATCCTACTTAACTGACACCAACAAAAATAAATAATGTAAGCAAAAAAATAATTGGACTTCTTGTAAAAATAAGAAAAGGTAGCTGTTGACATTTGGTCACTGTTTCTTTTGGAATTAGAAAAGTTTTGCTATAAAAAAAAGACTAAGAATAAAGCCAACCCTAGCGCCTATTAGAGAGCCAACTCTGAATGGGGAAAGGAAGGGATGGACACAATGTGTTGAAGATCTTTCACAGGCAAATTGATATAACACAAAAGGAAGCATAAAGAGGAAATCAAACCCCTTCCATGTTTCAGCTATATTTATGTACTCATTAAAAATATTTTTTTTTAAAAATAGAAATGGGCAAATTTGTCATCAATATTCGAATTCGCTGCAAATATGGTGTTTCTTCACAGCCGCAGTTATTTGCGGTTTGGGTTTAAAAAGTGACATTCGCCTACCTTTGTGTGTTTGTAATGCCACAGGCTGCAATGGCACATTCGATTACGAATGTTGTAACATTCGAGTTGCCCAGAAGTTACACACCCTGAAATATGGAGAGGGAGAGAGAATAGATCTTGAGCTTCTGGACTTAATCGATTGTTACAACATTCACAGATGTTAAGACATTAGCGCAAAGGGAAAATAACGGCAGTTTAAGGAGCCTTCACCCAATTTTTAACTGTACAAATCAAATTTTGTTCGTCATTACCCAGAATTTCTTGCTGCAGCGCAAGCATCGTATGCCAAGGCCACGATTATACCAGATATCGCTGGGCGGCAGCACGATCTGGTGATGTCACCCTCACGCTGCCGCCTGGTGGCATCTTCAGCATGTAGAAGAGAGAAGCAGAGGAGAAAGGGGGATGTGGCAGTGAGCGGTTCGCCATCATTGGCTGAACCACTCACGTGATGTGGCCGTCGCCTGCCCAAAAACAAATTCCTCTGTCTCCTCTCCAGTCTGCCGCCGTGCAGCTCCAGGCGGCGGGCGCGTCGCTCGATATTTATACCTCAATTGGATTGCAGCATTTTGTTTTTGCAGCACGCGGTGTCGCGCCACGTGACGCCACTGGCGGGTTTTAGTATAATCACGGTCTAAGAGATAATGGCGAAAAGCAGTGTTGCAGGTATTTTTATTTGCTGCTCGGCTCCAATTTTGAAACATTCACCCATCTCTATTTAATATATCATATCTGTGTTTAGTTCACTTAAACGTTGAAAATATAGTGGCCATTTGCTAATATTTTAGGGTGATGGGGAATACTTGAAAACGAGAGGTAACTCTCAATGTATTACTTCCTGGTAAAATATTTTATAAATAAATAAATATATATATTTTTACATTACCTGAACCAGGGGGCCCACAGAGACAATTCATGGTCCCCAGGTTTCTCCAGTGGATAAAAACAGTCTCCCGGTGGATGCATCATATTTGCATGGGTCAGCCTACCTCTGGCGGCCAATAGAAAGCCAAGTCATCAGATGATGATATGGCGAGTTTCTATTGGTGACACCCAAGTCATAGCTCAGCAACTGGTAAGGTGCCAGGGGGGGGATAGGCTGGGGTAAAACAAATCAGGTCCTGAATTCATGTAGAGCCAAAATAAATTACAACAAGTGGGAACTACAATCCCCATTACCCCCTAAAAGCTTGTATGAGTTAAACTCTTAATATGATAGTGAGCATTTCCTGCTCTTTTTAATGTTTTTTATTGCGTTAAAAATTAAGAAAAACTTGATTTTTTTACATCTGTGGAAACATCAGACTGCATTGGGCTCTATGGCCAAATCCCTTTTCACCTCCGGGGGACTTAATATACTTATACTTCTCAGATCTGAACAGAGCATTGGATTTAAAAAATAAAAAACCTCCCCTGAAAGGGCAATAGTAGATAGTTTTAAATATAAAAATATGTATAAAAAAAAGGCAATCAGCACATACTATTGCTTAAAGGAAATAAGGCAGCACTCTAAAATATATTTTAGATTCTCATACAAAAATCTTACAAATATTGTAGTTGCTGCCATCTGCAGGTAGGCAAAGGATTAAGAGAATTTCAAAGTATCTTTCTTACACCTTGGATGTCATAAATGTTTCCAATTAGAGATGGGTGACATTTTTTGGCTGATTTGCATCCGCTCCGGATCGGCCAGTTGCTCTGCCCCGGGGATATCTGCGAATCAGTCTCAAAAAGGAAGATCCATAATGATAGCTTAAAATGTCAGTGTTAATATAATAAGTTTCAAGCAAGGGGTCTATGTAGCTGCTCCCCATAAATTTCAGCTCTGAGAATTTCCTGCTTCCCGAGATACACACATTGGCAATCTTAGGTAGCCATGGTGACAATCAAAGGATTAAAAGGCTAGCTTTTCACCATGTTATTTTATTCAATGCTTTTCTGTGGGCATAATCCCTATTAGCCACATTTGTCTAATAGGGCTATTGCCCATTACTGTGGTAGTGGTGGTGGGGTTTGTTGGTGGTATAAGGGGTGGGAGATGGGGATAGTTGCCCCAGGGAAGGGTGGTTAGTCCCCCCGGGAGGGGGGGATAAACCCATGGTTACCTTGCATGGCAATGCTTTACTACCCACGAAGGTGCCAAGGAGGGTTGGTAGTGTCGTTTTCTGTTTATATTAACCCCTTTGTAGCCTTTTTTTTGTCAGCTAGTCATGGAAAACCATCACATGTATACTGTATGCAAGCATATACATGTATATACAATACAGTATACATGCATATTGCACTAAGCAACTATTGTAATTCACATTTGCTGATGCAAGCAGAACAGGATTAAAGGGGCAAATCCTGATAGTCAGTCACTGATTTTCTTATTTATCCTGTAAAAAATGAATGTGTTTCTCCAGGAACACAGAATTCAAGCATATCAGCTACTCCTGTTTATCTGGCATGACAATTACTTTGCAAACAAAGAACAAAGTAAAAATACCATATTGCCTTTGGTGCTGAGGACTGAGAAACAGTTTTGGATTAAATTATATTTTAAAAAAACAAACAATTTTTTAAAAAACTATTCAAAAGATATGTATACTTACATATGTTACAGTTACATAGTAGATGAGTTTGAAAAAAGACATATGTCCATCAAGTTCAACCTACAGTATGCTAAATGTAGTTAACGGGATGTGAGTGTGAAGAGCACACAAAATGATCCCCAAAAGGGCGCACTGCAGACCTGAGTAGTATTAAATCATGGTCCTTAAGTGCGCAAACATACAACATATAAAAGTTTATTAGACTAAATCACTACATAAATAACTTTAAAACCAAGAAGCACCAGTATACACTCACAAACGGACACTAGCTGGAAACACAGCGGGTTCTATCTATTGGCAACTAGTAGCCGACATTGTCTCTCAGGGACTTCTACACGCAGAGTAACATTAGTCCATGACATGACGTCATTACAACATTTGGACAATTATGTCTCTAGTCGTGTAATCTACATCAGCACCTGATATGCCAAGCGCTTAGATTTATCAACAGAACCTGGCCACAGTGTGAATCATTTGACAGCCACCTACGGTCCATAGTGATACACAACGTTACCTTAGATACCCACCTCAACATTTGTGAGGGATTCTGGCAGTGCGCCACCGTGCAGACACCCCATCCGGGAGCACTATCAGCCGCATCTGTGGGACTAAGTTGTTAGAGCTACATTCTATCAGTGGTCTGCGGAACATATTACCTGATAGTTGATAGGGTCTCCCTATGACTCTGTATACACGGAGCCAGGAATTGGATTCAGAGCTCAACCACTTAGAGCTGTATATCTTGGCATCGATTCCGGTATCACTGGTTACCGCTATCTGTGTATTTTATCACAGAGGACTATCTATGTACATTCACCATAGAGTAGTGACGTCTATCATGACCATACTTACACAGGGTCTTTGTACCCATTGATGAATATGCAGCAACATTGATCACTGTAGTACATTATATGAGTCATCAGGCCTGAGCTGTATACTCCTGATATGCATCAGCATTATATTGATAAAGGCCAGCCATTCATTATCATCTCTATAGATATAATTAGGTATTATATACTATGACTGTCTAATAACTATACCAGCTAGGAGATCCACCTGATATCTATCCTACATACCCATATGGAGATTGTGGCACATATAGGTGTTTAGCAAGCAAACTTATACCAAGTGTTACATCCCTTATACATCTCCTCTTATCTATACTGGGTTCAACTACAGGTATATTAATACCCTACCCCACGAGTCGTTCAAGAGGAGCTTTCTTTGGGATGGGCCTAGCTAAATGAGTTATAGTTATATCACGTTCGTATATACCTCCCTCATTTGACATACATCTAAGGCTAGTCTCATCTAGCACTAGTGAGGCATCAGGAGCTTCTTGGTTTTAAAGTTATTTATGTAATGATTTAGTCTAATAAACTTTTATATGTTGTATGTTTGCGCACTTAAGGACCATGATTTAATACTACTCAGGTCTGCAGTGCGCCCTTTTGGGGATCCTTTTGTGTGCTCTTCACACTCACATCCCGTTAGCCTTATATTTATCCCTGGCAGCACGCGACCTCACTCATTTACCTAGGGGTTTTGAGCGAGGCACCACAATTTCTGCTAAATGTAGTTGACAGATATTTTATCCTATGTTTGTACTTACAGTAAATTGATCCAGAGGAAGGCAAACAAAAAACCCCAGTGACATATCTTTCAATGATGCCTCATAAGGGGAAAATGAATTCCTTTCTGACTCCAAGAATTGGCAATAAGATTACTCTCTGCATCAACATCCTTCCCATGTTAGGTATATCCCTATATACCTGTAAGGGATTGCGGGACACGCGCATCTCAGCGGGTCCCCGTCACCTCAGCTCCCACTGCGGCTGATAGCTCCGGTCCACCGCTACGTCGGCTCCTTACCTCTCCTGCCCCCACGCCACGCCGCTCCTCCGCGGCGCACGCCACATCCTCCCGCACCCAGCCGGGGCGCGCGCACTCTGTAAGGTTGCCGATCCTCTTACTCGTCCTCCCGTGCCGCTGGCTCCGCCCCCCATCGGCTGCAGGCAATTTCAACTACTCAACTCTCTGACTCCCTCCCTGCACACCTGGACCTATCCCTGGGATCGCTCAGACAGGCCTCCGCTCCACCCCTTCCTACTATTGGTCCTCCTGCATTTATAACCCCAGTCTGCCCTCTCCTTCCTCGCTCTGCATAGTTACTCTGTGACTCCTGTGTGCAGCTGTCTATGCCAAGCTCTGTTCTCTGTTGCAGCTCTTGTTCCTGTCCCTGCCCCTGCTGGATACCTTTGGATTTGATCTCGGCTCTTGTTTGACTACGTGTACCTCGCTACCCCTGGACTCGTCTTTGGACCTCACTACGCTGCTATCTCCTGCCCCTGCCCCTCGGCTCTTGGACATTACCCTCTGACTTCTGGCATCCCGGACGCAGCAAGTATATTGTTAACCCTTACTCACCAGTTTTGTGGTGTATGTTCTCTGAGCCCTGAATCCCCCGAGATTAGGTCCAATTGCCCCCGAAACAACCAAGTCTCAGTATTGAGTTTTAGCTCCCACCGAGAGCCTGGAACTACCAGATAGAGTGCGAGTTTTTCCCTGTATAAGAGCAAGAACCTCTTGGGTGGCTTTCTCCCTCATACAGTAGCCAGTTTGGTGGTAACGCTACCTCCTAGTGATCTTAGATTATGATTGTTTATTTTGTATGCACAGTATTATGGTCTAGTATTGCAGTGTGTTTTTGAGGGCCCTGAGACACCCTGAATTAGCGGGGGTCTTATTGCCCCCAGAAACCACTAGGGCATAGTAGTAAGCTTGTTGCTCCCACTGAGAGCTTGTGGATAACGGGAGTGAGTGGGAGGTACACGAGATATAAGAGCGCAGCTCTTGCGTGGTCTCCCCAGTGGTTCTGGTTGGTGGCGCTACTATCCTAGTAGGTTTAGGCTAGGAATATTTTAGTGGCTGATTGGTCATTTTTTTGCCATAACCCGAAGGGAAATGGCCTGCAGCTAACTGGGACCCAAAGCACTTTCCTGGTGGGTGGTCTGGATAGACTTGGTGTACCGGTGACCTACTGTTTTTGGGTACTGACGGTCTGACGTTATGTCACACAATCATACATATTTTAGATACAAAATGAATAGCTATATTTAACCCATTAAATAGGTCACTGCCCTTCGTTCACTTGTTTAAGGAGGGACTGCCCCTTTAAGGAAATAATCCCCACTTTTAATTGGTTTCCACATTATATTTATAAAGACAGCTTTGCAATTGTGATGTAATTAACCAATAGAAAATTAAATTGTCATATACAATTACAACAAACAACTGGCCACTTACAGTATATATATATTAATTTTCTATAGAGCTCTAAAGTACTCCGCTATATACATGGAATTCTGCAGAGGTACCTATCCAGTAGAGCTTACAATCATGCCTGCAGCACAGGAAGATAAAGTGACTTGCTCAAGAATACAAAGAGAGGATACTGGGATTTGAAATGTGTTTTACCGCTTTAAAAACAGTGATGTTACAGGTGTACTAGTCCTCAAACGTTAATTGCTTACTCCTGAAATATTGATCCAATTCAAGATGTATCCCAACTCGAGGTTT
This sequence comes from Ascaphus truei, assembly GCF_040206685.1. NCBI lineage: Eukaryota > Metazoa > Chordata > Amphibia > Anura > Ascaphidae > Ascaphus > Ascaphus truei. The sequence goes on along the minus strand of NC_134489.1, from coordinate 52,943,864 downwards.
ATGTACTGTACATATTTTCTAGTACATATAAAATTAACTCCTTTCACTGTAAGAGACTGAAACACTAGAACATTATTGTTTTAATTGTCTTTTACATATACTGTAGTCTGTCTAATATCTATAGGAACTAACGTGCAGCTCCTCGTCTATAAATCCAGAGGTGAAAGAGGATGATGATTTTACCTTGATTGTCAAGTTTGTGAAGATTGGGAAGATTTCGAAGTACGGTCATTCTGTATTTGTTAGGGTCCTGACCACAGCAGGGGTTCTCAGACAACCATAAGATCTTCAGGCTGGAAAGTTGTTTCAAGTAGTAGAGCTCTGCCATGCTGGCAATATTATTCTTTCTCAGATAGAGCTCAGTCAGATTCTGACACTGGCTTATTGGCTCCAAGGTGGATATGCTATTCACACTAGGAAGATGGGGAGAATACACAGGTTCATGGAAGTTTCAATTAGAACATCAATTCCGTCTGTTCATTTTTATTTTATTTTTAAATCTTAGCTGAAACAGGGGATCCTCAGGAATTCATTTGTGGTTCCCGTGTGTGGGGACCCCTGGTTCCGGAATTATTTGTAGTTTCTTTGTGCTGGTTTTGACACACAAAAAAATACAACTACAAATAGAACGGCACACTACAAACATGGCTGTCAGGGTCACCAGTAGGAAGCTGGAAAATTCTGGGTGTTTAATTGGCTGCCAAAGCAGGCCCTGACCTTGGTGGAGATATTGTTTCCCCAGATTGAACGGTGGACAGCTGGCAGAGCCGTCTTAACAGCATTATAGGCCCCCGGGCAAAGCATTGCACTGGGCCCTGCCTACACAACCACTCACAGGAATAAAAATGTAAATTATCGATAAAATAAACTTATATTTATTGGTAACTCCAACAAAACCGTTAATTGCCTCCCGCGAATCCGTTACAATATTCTGCTTCCATAACATTGCAAGCAATAAAAACGGCAACATTTCTCTCGCGAATGCAGACATGCCAACTCTCCGCTACAAGTCGTAATTTTTCTCCTTCTACCGAGTTAGCGGAGATTTAAATGTTGAGGCGGGTGATCGGAAAATTAGTGTTAAATTCTGGTCTGTGCATAGATTAGTATGGGGCTCCTATGCTCGGGGGCCCCGGGCAAATGCCCAGCGTGCCCATACGTTAAGACAGCACTGACAGCTGGTCCACCCTGTGCTTGCCACACTGCAAATAGCAGGATCCAAAACTGCAATGATAACCAAGGTACTCCATTACTATATGTTTTTTTTTTTTTTAAACTTCTTGTTCCATGTCCCAAATTCACCAGACAAAACCGAGATATACAATAACAGACGAGTATTTGTATTGTCAAGGTACTTTTGGTAGCATAAACTACTATTGATTGTGCTGTACATACACTTATCTACAACAACATGCTCCCTTGGCAAGATGAATTACTTACCTTAATGTGATAACTTCAATGTTGGGAAGCTCATTGCATATTGAGATCTACAGAGCAAAAATAAGTTGTGATTAACAACATTAGCACACAGTTTAGGGAATGAATGAGTTAGGGGCTGACCCTATATTATTATATTACACATTATTATGTGCTCTAAAGCAGCATTGACACTGGGAAAAAAAACTGAAAACCAATGCCAGCATTTTGAATAATTACATCTCCCTGTGTCACAGATACGTACAATTTATTAGAAGATCTTTAAAACAGGGATTTTATTGCAGCTATGTGTGTACTATGCATAGTACTGCATATTTTGTCAATGCTATATAAAATAAATTAATATTAGTATATTGGACATGTAAGCAACTTTTTGCATGGAGAACAATTGCATCTGCAACAGGGAAGCTGCATTGGCTGCAAGTGTTATACCATGGATCATGACTATAATTGTTATACTAATATACAGTAGATCACATCTATAACTGTCGTAACAATATACAGTAGATGTGATGTTTAGTACTCCAATTGCACTCTAACACCTGGTTTTATATGGATTCTGCCGTGACATATTAAAATGAATTGCACATGACATCTATATATATAAATTTCAAAATCTTGTTTGAGAGTGTCTGGAGACCATTTGATTGGTCCGTCGGTCCGCCCGCCTTCCCACGGCTCTCATTGGCCGGTCTACTCTAAGCCACTGTTCCACTCACACACCACACTCTCACCCGTGTGGACTGATCACACCCCAGAAGCTTCCCCATACTGTGTGAGCCCTGAGATTTGTGAGCCTACCCTGCGGATTACATCTGTAACAAACACACACACACACACACACACCCACACACACACCCCTGGAGACGCTGACCACGACACCAAAAGTAAGTACAACACTCCCCCCCTCTCACCCCTCAGGACTTGCCCCCCTGCCCCCCACTATCACCCCTCAGGCCCTCCTCAACGGCTTTCCACCCCAGCTCTGTTTTTGCCCCTCCACCCCAGCTAAGTTTTTGCCCCTCCACCCCAGCTCCGTTTTTGACCCTCCCCCCCAGCTCCATTTTTGATCCTCCCCCCCAGCTCCGTTTTTGATCCTCCCCCCCAGCTCCGTTTTTGCCCCTCCCCCAGCTCCGTTTTTGACACCCCCAGCTCCGTTTTTGCCCCTCCCCAAACACACACAGTGACACAGACACAGTGACACAGACACAGTGACACAGACACAGTGACACAGACACACTGATACACACACTGACACACCCCTTCCGCCTCTGCCTTAACCTCCCTTTCCCCCCCCGTTTTCGCCCCCACCCGTGCCTTCCCCCACGCCTTCCCTCCCCCAACCCCTGCCCTCCCCCGCCCCTGCCTTCCCCCCCGCCCCTGCCTTTCAGCCACCCCTAACCCAACCGCCTCCCCCTTTGCCTTTCACCCTCCCTCTGCCCGCACTTCCCCCTCTGCCTGCACTCCCCCCTCTGCCTTTCACCCGCCCGCCGCCCGCACTCCCCCCTCTGCCTTTCACCCGCCCACCGCCCGCACCCCCCCTCTGCCTTTCACCCGCCCGCCGCCCGCACTCCCCCCTCTGACTTTCACCCGCCCGCCGCCCGCACTCCCCCCTCTGCCTTTCACCCGCCCACCGCCCGCACTCCTCCCTACCCGCCGCCCGCACTCCCGCCGCCTCCCCTTTTCACCCACCCTCCGCCTCACACCCCTGCGCCCCACAGCTGCCGCCCGCACTCAACAGACACCTGCCGCCTCTCACCCACCCGCCACACTCGACACACACCCGCCGCCTCTCACCCACCCGACACACTCGACATACATATGCTGCCTCCCGCCCCTGCGCACCGACATCACTGACCAGCTGACACACCCACTCACCACCCACCCGGCACCTCCCGCCTCACACCCACCCGCCGCACTCACACCCCTACGCACCGACATCACTGACCAGCCGCCGCACGCACTCACCAGACACCCGCTGCCTCACACAAGCTCACACCCTAGCGGGAGCCCCACCCAAAGCCAGCACTCACTACCCACCCGCACTGAACACCAACCCACCGCCTCACACCCTAGCAGGACACACACCTCACATTTTTACATCACTTATGTCACCAAAATATACATTGTATTGTGGTGTGTTTACAATAAACCATTTATAAACAACATTGTATTACATTTTCTTCCATGTTTCTTTTCAACATTATTATACAACCTTTACAACAAATAGTCATCCTATTGTTCCCCTATTTATAACTAATACTACCTATTATGGATTTACATCCCGGGTATATCAGCTAGTTACTTATAAAGTTATACTTCTACAACCAAAATCAGCATTCACAATGTATATATTTAGAGAATACTTGTACTGTATCTCCCTGCACATTATACTTTTTTTCTCACTATTTCACTGATACATGGATAATTTGTTATCATGTGAACTGTAGCTAAACCAATTTCAAAGGAGGGGCCGAATACTGCTTGAAGTTAAAATAACATAACATACACACGTGTGTATGTTATGTTATGTTGTATTTTTAAGAACATATTCACATCTGCACCTTTTTAAGCTATATGTACAGTGTTTTGCTTATACTTTAAGGGCCATCAGTAGGAAACATTATTCTTTAGTCTTTAAACATGTCAAACCAGTTACTGCTTTCTGCAGAAAGTAGTAAATCGCAATAATTCCAAATGTTACTCACATCAGTAAGGAGGCTTCCCCTAAAAATAGAAGAAAAAGCACAATTAACAAAAATGTGTTTTTATAAAGAAAGCTGTTTTAATAAGATATTACGTTTTATTTATGTTTTCTCCTGAAAGTAGAAACATGTATTCTCCTATCTGCATATGAAGATAAGAAGCATGTATACACACTATGCCTATTTCCGTGTTTGCTTATGAACTAAAAATCAGACTTTAATTAAATAATACTGACGTGAACAATACATATACAGTAGCAATTAATACAACGAAGCCCAAATGAGGGGCACTGCCAACCAAATAAGAATTGGGTGATGTGATTTCTAATGAGAAAGACTGCTCCAGAAATGGCAGAAATCACTACAGAGGAGTGAGACTCATTCTGAAGAGTGAGTCTGCCTTGTAATTACTCAAATTAAATATTCGGGCTGCTTTTTTAGGAGTTAAAACGACTGTAACATTTCTGCAGTGAGGTTAAGGTTGCAGTGAGACTGCCATGTAAGGAGTGAGACTGAAACCAGGTGATTGAGACCGTTTTCTAGTGAACGAGATAACCACCATATAAATTAGACTGCCATATAATAAGTAAGTATAGCTTCCAGTGAATGAGTCTGACACCAGGCGAATGAGAGAGACTTTCCAGATAAATCACATTGCTTTATAATGAGTGTGACTCAAACTGGACGAGTGGCACTTATTTAAAATTAGTGAGACTCGCACAAGATGAATAATACACACTCCTGTCCGGCACCACTCACCAGCAATTCAGCTTCCTCACGCTCTCCAGTTCCGAGGCCTTGGCCCGGGACAGCACCTGCTTACGAGTTAATTTCATCACCGAATCGGTGAGGACCACAGGCCGTTGAAGGCCTCTCGTGAATCCGCCTGGTATCCAAGGATTTGGATTTACCCAGCGTCTCCCGGCTAGTCGCTAAGGGGCGTGCCTATGAGCAGCGACCATTTGCAAGATGGATATTTGCCTTCCAAGCCTCGTTGTGGATGGAGAAGCGAGGCCGCTGTTTGGATAGTTTTATTTTCACCTATAAAATCAGGGGTCAGACGGCTGATGATGTGTGCGGGCTTTAGTTTCTAAAAGCAGAGAGTTTCTGAAATCAATCACCTTTCCTTTGGATAGTGGAGTTGTACATTGTAATAATCAAAAAGAAGTGGTGCAGTGGCATTGCAAATAAAAAAACTAGAAGTCAACATAAAGGAAGACAATATTAACTGCTTTACATTACTGGCAGCGAGAATGTTGATTTTCATCTGTAATGTTCAAATACATATACAACTCTTGATGTTTACCCTCTTTATCAGCAGTTTCTTCTACCCTGCGGCTAGACATGTAGAATTGTCAACTGCCAAGGACCAAAGTCAAGGAGATTTGCACCCTCAAAATGGTATTTTAATAGAAAATTGCTGATTTTTTTTTATCAGTGCGACTATTGAAGTCTATGAGACGCCTAATCTTAATGATAAACGAGACAACCCAAAACAGATTCGCAGAAAATCCATGAGTTGACAGGTCTGGATAAAGAATGCTAGATTGTAAATGTTTCCTTTATTGATGTAAAAAAAAGTGCTTCAGGCTTATATAATTTAAAATATATACCCACTGTTATAAAGCTTTGCCCAATTATGTTCAAAGGAAATTAAGTTTACCCCTCCCTGCCCGTTTTTATAGGTAGATTACATTGTGTACTGTGTTTGGCTAAACACTCGAAGAATGACCAAAAGGTCACAAAAGTCCCTAATAAGATGCACTAAATAGCCAAAAATAGGGGAAAGTACAGTGATGGGATACTAATATCCCTGTAATGGCTGTATATACAATGAGCTCAGACAATGTATAGAGAGTATTGAATAGGCTGATTGATAACACCCCATACAGATGTAGTGGCCGCTATCCGATAATTTGACGGGTTGTATTCCTTTGCACACCCCGTGTTGGTTCGAGATTTCTTGATATTTTCCCTCATTAAGACGTGAGTTTACTAGTGTTTTGATC